>NW_024070185.1:53465976-53674138 GCF_014754425.2 Oryx dammah
CCCCCTCCCACCAACATCTCTCTGGGTCATCCCCGTGTACCAGCCCCAAGTGTGCCGTATCCTGCATTGGACACAGACTGGCAATTCGATTCTTTCATGATATTATACATGTTTCAATGCCATTCTCCCAAATCATCTCACCCTCATCCTCTCCCTCTGAGTCCAAAAGTCTGCTATACACATCTGTGTCTTTTTTGCTGTCCTGCATACAGGGTCATCATTGCCATCTTTCTAAATTCCATATATATGTGTTAGTATACTGTATTGGTGTTTTTCTTTCTGGCTTACTTCACTCTGTATAATCGGCTCCAGTTTCATCCATCTCATCAGAACTGATTCAAATGTATTCTTTTTAACAGCTGAGTAATATTCCATTGTGTATATGTACCACAGCTTTCTTATCCATTCATCTGCTGATGGACATCTAGGTTGTTTCCATGTCCTGGCTATTATAAACAGTGCTGCGATGAACATTTGGATACATGTGTCTCTTTCAATTCTGGTTTCCTCAGTGTGTATACCCAGCAGTGGGATTGCTGGGTCATAAGGCAGTTCTGTTTGCAATTTTTTAAGGAATCTCCACACTGTTCTCCCAGATTCTCCCAGATTCACTAGATCAGTACATAATGCTTTTAATTTGATCCTCATCCTGCATTTGTGTGTTTATTTTTATGTGGTTTTTCCAAAGATTTGAAATCATTATATCTGGGAAAGATTTTTCAGCACTGTGGAAGTTAAATTGGATTAGAAGGGATTTAAATGACAAGTGGTCAACTTTGTCAGCATAATTAATTGTAGTTTAGTTCACTGACTTTTAAATTATGGGCCTCATACAATCTGTCAGAATCACCTCTTGTGAGAAATATAAAAAAATTCAAGTGCTGGGCCCCACCCAGACTTGTTGAATCACAGCCTCTTTAGAAACTTCATTCTTAACAGACTCTTTGGGCAATTTTAAGGGTTATGAAACTGGGAACTGCTCCTCAAATGAACTCTCTTAGTTATCTTCACTGCTTTTCTTACCTAGAGGAAACTATATTCTTAAATAGATTGCTGCTTTAAGCTACAGTTTTATGCATTACATACTCATATAGACATACAAATATGGTCACCTTAAAAACAAAATACTTGTTTGTTTGTTTTCTGCTCATAACACTGGTGCATGTTCATGGTGGGAAGCCTAGGGAAAAAACTCACAAATTTAACTGGAATTGTCCATAACCCCACCAGTCAGGAATAATCATTGTTAAAGTTTTAGGGTCCATCCTTGCATTATTTCATTAACAAAATTGGATTTGTACTAATTGTGTAATAACTTGCTCTTTAAATTGCCTTAATAAAATGCCTTAGATGGGGCAGGCTTAGTGACATTTTCTGAGGGGTGTTAGAAGCCCACCACAATTTACATGTCAGAGGCAGTCATCATCTGTTTGACAGCACACGGGGCTGTCTGCTGGGTCCCCCATTATGTTCATGGAGCAATCCTGTCCTTCACAAATGCTTGGAATGTTGGCCCAAGAGACATGCCATTTGACCCACAGAGCTGTGAGCCTCTCCAGCCTGGACTTCTGGCTCAATGTATGGGCCAATCCCTTTGGACCCCGGTACCCAGGCCTCTGGTGTCCTTCCATCCAGTTTTTGGCCTTGTTAACTGCATCTGAATAACATAAACCTGGAACCCTGCTTTGGGCTGCTGTCCTCCCAGCTGCCAAGAACCTGATAGAGCCTCCCAAGGCCTGTCTGCTCTGCTATTCTCTGGAGCCCTGGAGATGGGCAGGCATAGCTCAGAACCAGATACATGCACATCACACCACCTGCTGGCAAGAAGACCCTCTCACATTGCCCAGCTCTTTTCTGCTTTCCTTAAGCCTCTTTTCTGGAGCTCTGTCGCCTGGCTGTTTGCCTTCTGCGTAACCTGTTCCTAAGCTCTGACATTGCTTAAAAGGTTGGGTCCAGTTTCCATGGCCTGTGGCTCTCCCAATCATCATCTTAATTTTCCATGCTGGAATCAAATCATTTTGCTCTTAATCTCAATATATATGGAGTAGGTCTTAGGGTTATGGTCTAAAGGGTTAGGTCTAAAGGGTTATGGAAGATCCTTCTCCACTGTTCACCTGATTCGTAGCATGGACCAGCACATACATACTTTTAGGACTTTTGGTTGCAAGTGAGAAACCCAACTCTTGGCTTAAGCAAATAAATAAATTATTACTTCATAGGACAGAAAAGTGCAGGAGCTCACATGATGTAAAGAAGGTCTTTTCCTCTGTCTCCTGGATCTGCTTTTTTATGTGTTTGCTTTATCAGATGGCCACCAGTGGTTGCAGATTTAGCTCCTACAAGTTCTTTCCCTCAATAGAAACAGCTTCTCTTTTCTAGAAGTTTGGATCCAAGAGTTTGGAACCAAACCCCATTGACCAGCATGGTTCACATGCTCGTCCCCTGGAGCTGGGATTGGGCACCCTTGAACCAGCTGGACTGAGAGTGGTAGCCAGCGCTTCCCTAAAGGAACAGCAGGTGTTACTAAGATTCTGTCGAAACAGTAACCATAGGCTTTCAACATGAAAACTGAGTGAAGGTGTTAGTCACTCAGTCATGTCCGGCTCTTTGTGACCCCATGCACTGTACCCTGCCAGGCTCCCCTTCCATGAAATTTTCCAGGCAAGAATACTCGAGTGGGTAGCCACTCCCTTGTCCAGAGGATCTTCCCAACCCAGGGATCAAACCCAGGTCTTCTGTGTTGTGGGCAGATTCTTTAATCATCTGAGCCACCAGGGAAGCCCAGACTTCCACTGTGGGGCCTGGTAAGTATCTGTGCAAGAAGCTGAGTAGATAAATGACTGATTTGGGGAAGGCAGAGATGGGGCTTTACCATTGCGCTTATAGTGTGTCCACCCAAGGGTAAAGTGCTGGAAGAGCATCACTCATTCTCAATCTTTGACCCTGTTTACTGTCATCTCTGCTTCTGCCCAGAGCCATTCCAGACAACTACAAAGTGATTTTTGTACAAGGAGGTGGGTGTGGCCAGTTTAGTGCTGTCCCCTTAAACCTGATTGGCCTGAAAGCAGGAAGATGTGCTGACTATGTGGTGACAGGATCCTGGTCAGCTAAGGCTGCAGAAGAAGCCAAGAAGTTCGGAACTGTGAATATCGTCCACCCCAAACTTGGGAGTTATACGAGTAAGTGCTGGTAGCTGAGCTGGCCTGTGAAATGCTGGCCAGTGGGTGATCCCTCCTTAGCTAGCAGGTTACCTCTGCCCTGGGCAATTCTTTCTTCCCCTGTTGGATACCATTTAGATTGGCTGCCTGTTCCTGTTAAGATTACTAACTGGCTGCTGCAGAAAGTGTTCCTAGGCTGTTGTGTGCATGCCTGCTCAGTGGCTTCAGTTGTTTCCGACTCTTTGCAACCCCTTGGACTATAGCCCACCAGGCTCTCTGTCTATGGAATTCTCCTGGCAGGAATACTGGCATGGGCTGCCATTTCCCTCTCCACTTGGGCTGCTAACTTAGTTGCAAAACCCAGGGGCTGGGTTGGCTTTAGGTATGCCTTAATCAAGCCTCCCCCCTCCACTACAGTGAGGGGACCTCTCCTGGTCCTGGTATCTCCTTCTGTCTCCTCCTCAGTCAGGAAAGCTGCCCCCTCATTTTTAGAAGATGGGTGCAGCTGCTTCTTGTCTTACATTCTCCCAAGTTTCAATGCCTCTGCTCAAACATTCCCAGTAACAGTCTCATGTCTCCTGTGTCCCATTCCAAGTCAGTCAAGTGGCCTTGCCTGAACTGCAGTCTACCTTCAGGGCTGTGGGTAGAATTGGTTCTATTGGAATCACATGAGCTGAGAGTGAGGGAGACTGGCACCCAAA
Source organism: Oryx dammah (assembly GCF_014754425.2). NCBI lineage: Eukaryota > Metazoa > Chordata > Mammalia > Artiodactyla > Bovidae > Oryx > Oryx dammah. Next base: position 53,469,836 of record NW_024070185.1, read on the forward strand.
GGGCACTGTCCATGGACCTAGGATGTTGGATGCTGGGTGACAAGGAAAACCCCAAATACCTACCACACCATTCTTGAAGATTATTTGCCCCCGATAAAAGTCAAAAGAGTGAGATGGAGCATCCTTTTAGGATGTTGGTGGTGATTGTAATACTAGATGAATAGGATGCCTTTTACTTATGAATGCTCTGGGATCAGTCTTCCCCTGCTAGGCGAGGGGTGTTGTACCTGGTGGACTCCTGTCTCCCTAAGGGAAGAGGGGAGGAAACATGGAGTCCCTAACTTGTCTTCTGTGATAGAAATTCCAGATCCGAGCACCTGGACCCTCAACCCGGATGCCTCCTACGTGTATTACTGCGCCAATGAGACTGTGCACGGAGTGGAGTTTGACTTTATCCCTGATGTCAAAGGAGCAGTGCTGGTCTGTGACATGTCCTCAAACTTCCTGTCCAGGCCAGTGGATGTTTCCAAGGTAAAGCATGAAAGAGGCCTGGGTCAGGGGGAACCCCGTTTGGTTTTTCTAAGCACATTTTAACATATACTAGGACAGGGAAAGGCCGACCTTGGTTGTCAGAATATTTACATCTGGACATTCACCGCCCTTTGTTGACAGTTGCCTCACAGGGTCATACTTGAGTCCTTGGGGAATTCGTCTGCCTTTGAGGGTGGCTTTTAGAAATTTTTTTCATTGACACCTTGGGAATTGCTTGCTGTTGTCAAGGGAAGATATGCATTATCCAAACTTGGGGGGCTATGAAGGAGCCCTGCCTTACCTTGTTACCCACCCCAGCACCAAGAACATCCATAGGACATGGAGATTCCCAGGTGGCTCTCCAGGGTGGGCAGTGGAAGAGGCACCCACAGTTGCACAACATGTGGGGCAGGGGTTAGGAGGGTGATATCTGTAAGGAAGTTAAAACAAACTAAGTGGTAGTGTGCCTTTCAAAAAAAAATTCTGGTAAAATATACTTATTATAAGGGAGAAGGCAGTGGCACCCCACTCCAGTACTCTTGCCTGGAGAACCCCATGGACGGAGGAGCCTGGTAGACTGCAGTCCATGGGGTCTCGAAGAGTCGGACACGACTGAGCGACTTCACTTTCACTTTTCACTTTCATGCATTGGAGAAGGAAATGGCACCCCACTCCAGTGTTCTTACCTGGAGAATCCCAGGGACCAGGGAGCCTGGTGGGCTGCCGTCTATGGGGTCACACAGAGTCGGACACGACTGAAGTGACTTAGCAGCAGCAGCATATTTATTATAAAATTGACCATTTTAACGATTTTTAAGCGTATAGTTCAGTGTCATTAAGTACATATACATGATTGTACAATCCTCATCACCATCCGTCTCCAGGACTTTTTCTTCCCACTGAAACTCTGTCCCCATTAAACAATAGCCCCAGTCCTTCCTCCCCCTAGTCACTGGCAACCATCACTCTCTCTCTATACTTTGTAGTCGCTGTGAACTTGACTGGTCTAGATAACCTCACATTAGTGGAGTCATGCAATATTTGTCCTTTCATGTCTAGCTCGTTTTCACTGAGCATAATGTTCTCAGGGTTCACCCTTATGGTAGCATGTCAGAACTTCATTTCTTTTCAGGCTAAGTAATATTCTGTTTTGTGAATATATATATTTTGTTTATAGTCTACTTTTTATTTTCACTTACCATACACTGGCAATTCTAAACAATGTCAGTTGTAAAAATACCTCTTCCTGTTGGGCCAGCCCGTCCCCCTCCTCCCATGTGGGATGCTACTGAATTTTCCTAAAGGTTTCATGGGGGAGACATGGAAGAGGGTTCTATATCTTACGTGGAAATTGTCCCAAAGTGCATTAAAACATGTCTTCTGAATTTTTTCCTCTCTTGGGCAGCTTGTCTCATTTCTCAGTGTCTTCTGATTGTCTCTTTATACAAAGATAAATAGATTAAAAAATTGGTTTCTTTAGGTCACCAAGGACAGCAGCCTTATTTTATAAGATGGGCTTGGAGGTAGAAAAGAGATGTAATAGAGTGTATAGGAATAGATACAAGGTCTTCACAGTGGTGGGCTTGGGCTGGCCTTTTTCTGGGGAGAAGGACCAGGCAGATTCGTAACCTGCAGGCTCTAAACTCACAAGTATTGATTTTCTGTCCAGATAGAGATTCCTTTAGGAAGGGGAATTAGCTCTGAACAGGATTAAAATAGAGTTACTTCCTCATAAAAACTGTGTTTTAGAAAGAGACTGGGGAATTTGACATACATTTATGAAAGATGACCAAGGACATTTAAAATAGCAGGTTTTCTGTTTGGCAGTTTGGTGTGATTTTTGCTGGTGCCCAGAAGAATGTTGGTTCTGCAGGGGTCACGGTGGTGATCGTTCGAGATGACCTGCTGGGGTTTGCCCTCAAAGAGTGTCCCTCGGTCCTGGATTACAAAGTGCAGGCTGGAAATAACTCCCTGTACAACACACCTCCCTGTTTCAGGTAACTCCTGGGTGTGGCTTGGGGACCAGGGAAGGAGGGGGGGTCTCAATATTTCCCATCAATACTAGGTGACTTTCTGAAGCTGGACATGGTTCTGTGAATTGGTAACCTAATCGCCCAGATGTCCTTCAGGATTCTCTGCCCAGCTCACCTCTTCCTCATCCTCCTCTGTACACTTTCTGATCAGCTTTCCTTGCCTTTCTTTTTTGGGGTGTTTCTGTTTGGTCTTGGTAGCCTTGGTGGTTCACCATTAGCTGAAAAGCTTTCTGCACATCCTCAAACAAGCAGTGCAACTTTAGAGAAGAACTTTCAAAGGCTGGGCTACCTGCCTTTTTCATTCCCTTGCTGGGCCTGCTTGAAGCCCACTGCTTGGCATTGAACACACTGGCTGGAGCAAACACTTCTCTGTTTTTCACCCAGTCTGCGGGGGTCCTGTTAGCCTGGCTTCCTGTTACTCCTAGTCAGAGTCTGCATTACAGCACTTTTGGGGAGAGTAGGGCTATTCCACCTTATGGTCTTTTAATGCTCAGACTCAGGCAGTTGGTGAAAATCTTTGTGACACCTAGGACTTAGCCTGATAAGTTTTATTACTAGCAATCTGTGTGAGCTTAGGCAAGTTGCTTAATCTATCTGTGCATCTGGTGTCTCCAAGAGTAGTTAGTTGCTGATGAGGATTGGATGGTTAAAATATGTGTCTAAAATGTGCTCGGAGGCTTCCCTTGTAGCTGTCAGTAAAGTATCTGCCTGCAATGCAGAAGACCTGGATTCAGTCCTTGGGTCGAGAAGATCCCCTGGAGAAGGACATGGCAACTCATTCCAGCATTCTTGCCTGGAGAATCCCATGAACAGAGGAACCTGTGGTGTCTAAACTTCTACCACCAAAATGTGCTTAGTCAATGCCTGGCTCTCAGTGGCTTATAAATGTTAGTGCTGTATTATTATTTACCAGCAGGGATAAGAGCCAGAGTTTATAGGTTGTCTTATCTTTCCAGGGCATCTATGATGCAAATAGTGATGTGTATGGCCCTCTTTTTCTCCCAGGCACCCTAGGAGGTAGGTGCTCTAATTGTTATTCCCATTTTGCAAGTGAAGAAGCCAAAGCCACACTTCTAGGCAGTGGCTGGGTTTGAACCCAGGCAGTCTGACTTGAAAGGCTGGATAAGTATAGCCGGTGCCTTCATGCTCTTCAACAGCAAAATGACCGGTATGGGTTTGTGTTGGAAGGGTCCCATCTCTGGAGAATAGTTGGCTGTTGGAGTCCAGCTCTTTGAAGTTTTTCAGTGATGGTGGATGTTCTCATAACAGAGCATATGAAGAGGGGCTCGGGCCAGTGCAGGCCTCGGCTACATGGGGGCCGGGGCTTTGTTAGCAGTCTCCCTCTGAGGCGCTGCCTATGGGAGAGACACTTCTTCCATATAATTTACCACAGGAAGAAAAGAGCTTTTTCCACAGCTGGAATGCTGATGAAAATTGTTGCTGGTTCTCTGCGCGGCTCACGTAGGCTGCAGCAGCTCTTCACTCTGTGTTCCCTGCTTCCCTCAGGCAACGGAGGTGTCTGGTATTTTCTCCTGGTTACCTGTCAATCCCACTCTGTCTCACTCCGGTTGACAGTGCTTCTGAAGTGCCTGGTGGCGATTGAAGGGCAGGGCTGAACCTGTCTTGCCCACTTGTCTTGTCTCTGGGGTTTCTGGTAGTGGACAAACCAGTAACCACTGGCCAGCTGGGAAAGGAGCCTTGCTGTGCTGAGCAGTGCTGAGCAGTTGGGCCCTGGGGAAGGGGCTCTGGAGCCAGGCCACACCGTGGCAGGAGGTGCTGGGAGGTGTTCAGTCCTTACCAGTTAGACCAAGCAGCCAGGGTCTGGTCTTGGGCTCGTGAGTCTTTCAGGCAGAGGCAGAGGCCTCCGAGGCTCTGGGAGCAAGAGAGTGTGTGGGGCCGGGAAAGCCCTGGCCCTGGATGTGCCCTGAAGGCCAGCAGTTCTGATCAGAGCATAGACTGGGGGAGCAGGATGAACTGTCTTACCCTCTGGCACCTTCTCTATGTGAGTGAGTGACCTTGAAGTCAATTTTTTTAAAAAATGTAATGAATATATTAAAATGCAGCCTGTTAATATTAAAAGTCAGCAGAAATAGTGAGTTAGTAGGTGACTGACTCTGTCTAATGGGAAATAAAAATGTCTGGAGTCAGACCTGGGGGAGGCACTGAGAGAAGGTCCGCCTTGAGTGACTCACAGAGGGTCATGCCCCTGCCAGCGCCTGTGCAGGCCTCCACCCCAGGCCTTGACCAGTCAGGTGCAGGGTCAACCTGGTCACCTGGGGGTCGGGGCACAGGGTGGGGGAGGGCAGACACTCCCTGCCTAGAGCCTTTCTGCCTAAGGAGGGAGCTGAGCCAGACACACAGAAACAAGGGGAGAAAAAGAGCAAGGTTTCTTCTCCAGACAGATCAGGATAGTGAAAACTGAGACCATCTCAGGGCAGGACTGACAATAATATTTGATCAGGATTGCATATAGCTGATTCACTTTGTTGTACAATAGAAACTAACACAACACTGTAAAGCAGTTACATGCCAGTTACAAAGAGTCACATAAATGTGGAGGCCAAAAGAGATTGGGTTAAATATATTCTGACCCAGGACACCCCTTGGTGTCTTGGATTCTTTTACTCTAAAAGAAGAGAAAAGGAAAAACAGTAAACATCTGTGTGACTGTGCAGTTACCTACAGTCTATGACTTGAAAAACTAAGATTTCATTTGGTGTATTTTTAAGATTAGAAAATTGTAGCTCTCCCAGTGAGAATAAGCATCGAATGGAGGAGAGAGGAGGGTTTGTGCATGACACCCTCCCCAGGCCTGGCTGTGAGCTGATAAGGCACCCAGAACAGTTCAGAACTTTGTATCAAGTGGAAGTCCTTGAAAATGTCCCAAGTTAAAAAAGAAGCTCTTTTTTTTTTCCTAATAAAATAGGAGCCAAGTGACCAGAGGCCCTGGGCAGTTTGTTTGAACTGAGCTGGACAACTGGCCTTCACATAATTGCCTGTAACCCTGAGCAGTGAATTGGGGTGGAATAAAGGACCATGTGGACATTCTGTTTAACACTAAGCCCAGTTTGTGGACAAGCAAACAGATTCCTAAAATTCCCTTCTAACCCTATAAGGCAGATTTACTTCCCATGACTAACAGGACCTGTAAGTATAAATTCGTTTTATCTATCGTATGAAGTAAAGTAGCTAATGAGAAACAAAATATTCCTCACTAATCCAGGCCATCCTTCTTATCAGAATGGGAGTGTGGGCCTGCTCAGGAGGCTTAGTCCTTCAGAACAGCCAGGGAGTTTCCAGGGCTTTCTGGGGGTGCTTTTCTAATCCCTAGTGCATTGGAGAAGGAAATGGCAACCCACTCCAGTGTTCTTGCCAGGAGAATCCCAGGGATGGGGAAGCCTGGTGGGCTGCCGTCTATGGGGTCGCACAGAGTCGGACACGACTGAAGTGACTTAGCAGCAGCAGCAGCAGTGCCCAAAAAAGCATTTTGTATTGCTTAGAAAAGTTAACACAAGATCTTGGCAAAGGTTTCTGAGGCGAAACTACTGTTAACTGCTTGCTGTGCAGGGCAGATAGAGCCATATATTTAATTATGCAAATGAAGTGTTACCGTACAGGCTGCTTTGTGAATTCTTTTTCCACCCAGCAATGTACTGTGAAGACGGCTGTGTCAGGACAAATGCCTGCCTTTTTTCCCCTTTGAATTGCTGTGTGATATTCCAGAGAATCGATCTGCTGTGATTTATATAGTCATTTAACGCACAGGCTTAGACAGTACACTTACGCTGTGTGAAAAGAAAGTGAAAATGTTAGTCCCTCAGTGGTGTCCAACTCTGCAACCCCATGGACTGACTGTAGCTCTCCAGGCTCCTCTGTCCATGGATTTTTCCAGGCAAGAATATTGGAGTGGGTTGCCATTCCATTCTCCAGGGGATCTTCCCAACACAGAGATCAAACCTGGGTTTCCTGCATTGCAGTTGGATTTTTTACCATCTGAGCCACCAGGGAAGCCCGAAGCTGGTGGCATTTTAGAAGTGAAGACAATACATCAGTTAAAAGTGATACCCTGGTTAGTGGGGAGAATGGAGACCAAGTTGCAAGGCTGCATAAGCATCTTAGGACCCCTGTGTTTTGAAGATTTCGGATGGTATGGGAGTGGAAGCGTGTGTTAGCTATGCATTAAAGGTTCTGGTTGAGTCATGAGGCCAGATATCCTTCCACTTCTGGGGCATCTGGTCTCCAGGAGAACTCGCTTCCTTCCAAGCCATCTGCCTTACACTGAGGCTTTGTAGACGAAAGCTAAGGATGCTAGTTCTGGGCGGCTTGTAAAACGGGTGGGTTCTCTGCTGACTGTGCTGCTCAGATTCATTAGGATTAGCCAGGAGCATGGGAAGTGAGTCTGGGTATGGGGCTGAGTCACACACCAAGAGGGAAGTGTGTGGGTGCTGAGGTCTGGCTGGGACCATGGACCTGGTCTGAGCCTTTGCTGCAGCTGTGATCTGATGACTGTACTAGCAGCTTGAGAACTCTGGGAAAACAGCTGCAGTGAGAAGTGAAGCTTGGTCACCAAAATGTACTGTTGAACAGGCAGGACTCACAGGTGACTCTGCTGGGATCATGTGGTAGGGTGGGTTTATGTGGTTCCTGGGGGAATGAGCAGTTTGGGGTTAGATGGAAATTCTAGAGCATCTTACAGGAAAGTGGGAGAACGCCTTATTTGGAACACACGTGTGAGCTGTTATGCCCCTGTAGCAGCTGCTCTTGGCACCTGTGTCTGAGCTGTGGTGCAAGCCTGACTGCCCCACTGGCAGGTGAGATAGTGGTTGAGGGTCTGGAGCCCCTTTGTTATTTTGAAAAGAGCTGGGGCTTTGGAATCAGACCAGCTGGGGTTGGAATCCTGCTTTATCAGCTACTTGTTGGATGTAAAAATCATGCAGAGTCAAGCTCTCTGATCCTGTTTCCTCATCTGTAAAATAAGACAATGGCAGCTCTGGCCTCAGACTTTTTTTGATCAGTAAAAGGGAGAGCAGCCAACAGGGCGCCTAGCCTGCTGAATGTTGCTTGCCTCCCTTTGCTTTCTTCTTTCTCCTCTGCCCCTCTGATTTCTCAGTCTTTATCCAGAGAGCTTCAGCTGAGGCTGTAAACACCCAGCGGCTGATTTCTGCTTTGAGCTCCCTCCCCTCTGGCCCTGGACACCATTTCTCATTCCTTCCAGGGCCATCTGGGGAGCCTGCTGGGGAAGCTTCTGGAGGAGCCATTGCATGGTTCTGGGTACAGGCCATTCTGCTACCTTCTAGGGGTAGGCAATGAAGGAGGCAGTCAGTATCTTGGGCTTCTCTGGGACAAGCTTCTTGTGTGTCTTCCCCTCCCCTCCCTGTCACAGTGTTAATAAACAAGGCAGCAGCTATGTTGGGGGGGTGCCCACCCCAGACCTTCAGTGGACCTAGACACCCAGGAACTAAGTCTACACAAATTCCTCTGGGGAACCTTTGTCCCCCCTCATAGAGAGGGCATAGCTGGCCTTCTCCATATGCCCAGCTCACGCTGTGTCTTTTCCACAGAAGACCTCTGTTCCTGCCCTGTGGGCTTTCAGTGAGGTGCACATGGAGCCCTCAGCACCATTTTATTTTTCGTTTTTTGGTTGTGCTGCGTGCCCTGTGGGATCTTAGTTCCCCAGCCAGGGAGCCAACCTGTGCTCCCTGGACTGGAAGCTTGGAGGCTTAACCACTGGACCACCAAGGAAATCCCCTCAGCAGTTATTTTTTTTTCTTTTTAAAGAATTTTTTTCTTTTAAAAATAATTTGTTGTCTAATGGTGTCTTTAAGTCTATTTTAGTACAGCTTCAGTTTGCTCAGAAAACTTGTCATTTGTACAAAGCTGATCTAAATGGATGTATGTATTTTTTTACTCTTTATTTTAGCATCTATGTCATGGGCTTGGTCCTGGAGTGGATTAAGAACAACGGCGGGGCAGCAGCCATGGAGAAGCTTAGCTCCATCAAATCACAAATGATTTATGATATTATTGATAATTCGCAAGGATTCTATGTGTAAGTGGATGGTTTTTATCTCACATTTTGCCTCTTGTGAATTGAAAAATGTGTTTATGCTGTGTTGGTTTTGGAACATGGATGCAGCCATCTCTCTGTGAGACATTGAAGTCCCCAGGAGTGTGAGGCACGTGAGTTTTCCCTCCTGCATCTGAACCCCAGGAATACCGGGCTTTGGGACCTGCCTCCCACTGGTGGTGAAACTGCTCACACTGCACAGCCCTCTTTCCCCACCGGGGACAAAACATGAACATGCCAGAAGCTCTCAGCTTTGTCTCAGGACTCCACTGGAGACCCTTGGTATAAACACCCACTCCTGACCTCTCTGGGATATTTACCCTTTTACAAAAGTTTACTTTTTCCCCTTATTACAGGACAAACTCTCCAGTCCCGGGCCTGTAGTCAGTGAATGGAATTGGCTCTGGTATAGTTGACTCCTAGTTAAATGTCCTGGTGACTAATTGATTCATGAACATGTGTTGACCCCTGGACCAGCACCAGAAAACCTGTGGGCCTTGTATTGATCTCTTAGGGATGCTAGAGCAAAAGTACCATTAACTTGGTGGCTTAAAGCAAGAGAAACTTATTTTCAGTTATCAGGAGTCTGGGAGTTCAAAGTCAAGCTGTCAGCAAGGCTTTGCTCCCTGCAGAGACTCCCAAGAAAAGTCCATTCTCGGCCCCTTCCAGCTTCTTGGGGGTTTGGGCATTCCCGCCTCACCTCAGTCTCTGCCTCTGCTTCATGTGGCCTTCTTCCTGTGTGTCTTCTCTTCCATCTCTCAAAAGGTGGTCATTGGATATAGGACCTCCTCAGATAATCCAGGATGATTTATCTCATCTAGAGATCCTTAGCTTTATTGCACCAGCAAAGACCCTTTTTCGTTTCTTTTGCAGTAATTACTTTAATTATTTGGCTGCCCCAGGTCTTGCAGCATGTGGGATCTAGTTCCCTGACCAGGGATTGAACCCTGGCACCCTGCATGGGGAGCACAGAGTCCTAGCCACTGGACCACCAGGAAAGTCCCGACCCTTTTTCTTACTAGGTCACATTCACAGGTGAATGTGGAGGTGAGCACATGGATAAACCTTTGCAGAGGCCACCATTCAACCTCCTACAACAGGCCTCTCACCAAAATTCCACAAATAAAGTACCTACTATAGTGTCTGGTACACAAAGAGCTTAACAGGTGATGCTTTCATTTGCTTTCCCTTCCTTCAAGGTGGGGACTCCTGTGGGAGGATCTGACTTTATGCTGTGTATGCACGCCCATTTCTACACACATATGCATAGATACTCTCATTGACCAAGCCCAAACCCCCTTCTTAGTGGTATTTACTCTTCGGAGTTCAGTCTGTTGTAACAAAAACATCTAGCTGACAATAACAAAGGAATTTTTGCTCTCTTTTGAGAACTCAGTGGACCACATAAGACACACACACACACACACACACACACACACACACACACACACACACAAGATGCCTCAAACCTGACTTAGAGCTGTATGTTTTACCAGGACTTGGTAACACATCTCCATAACCAACCATGGGTGAGGGGTAGGAGTGTACTTATGGGGCAGCCATAACTGCTGGTATCATCTCTGCCCTTAACTGATTGCCTGCTCCTATGAGTTCTTGGCCTGCAGCCACAAGCCCTCAGGGAGTCCAGCTTGGCTGAATGACTTAACCTTTGGGGTCCTCTTCCATACGGCATCTGGGGGAAGGGATTCCCCACTATGCATTTCTGCCTTCTCTGTGGTTCTGTGGCTTGGCCCTTGGGAATCTTCCATTTTAGATCCTGATATGTGAAAGGGGAAGCCAGAGTACTCCACTAGCACTTACTAGAGCCATTTTAACATGCGCGATTGGCAATAGATGGTCCAAGGAGTTCATAGCCAAGGGCTAAATGATGAGTCAGGAGCTGAGGACAGGAGGATACTGCTTTGGCTGGAGGAGAAGGGAGGGCTTTTAGATGAGCTTCAGCCTTGGGCTGAAGTAGAATTAGGCAGAGAAGGCATAAATTCTTCTGTAAATTTTTAGGAAGGGAAAGAATGGCCCCTGTAAAGCACTGAGGGAAGAAAATAGTATGTTTGGAGAGCAGAGAGTGGGCTGCCTAGTGGGCATGGCTTGTGCTGGGATTGAAAAGATAGTGTGGAAAGGTCTGAAGACATGTTTGATTCATTAGTTCATTTACCCATTTGTCTGTTTACCCATCCACCCTCCCTCCATCTACCCATCCATCTACCATCCATTCACCCATCCATCTACCATCCATCTGCTCATCCATCCATCCATCCATCCACCCCCCCAGTAAATGGTGCCTGAGCACTCCTCTGGGCTAGCCTGGTTTTAGGCTCTGGTATTACCAAGAAGAATAAGTCTCCTTATTCTTCCTGGCTTCCTAAGAGTACACAGAATATGAATGTGAGTGAGAGCACATGGCAGCTATTGTGAAGGGGAGACCAGTGTTTCAGTTAGCATTTGACTTCATGTATTTCTTGGGAAATGTATAGGCACAAAATGGGAGGACAGAAAGAATGGTGATGCCCCCGGAAGAAATCCAGGACATTAGAAAGAAAATAAAGTATAGAAGGAACACCAAAAGTCCCAGAAATTCTCCCCCCAACTTGAGATCCTTTAACTACAAGCACCCTCCAGCATCTTCCAGAAAGCAGCCCGCCAAAGCCGACGTGGCAGGTGGGTTGTCTCCTGGGCAATCTGATCACTTTCCCATGCAAAACTCCTCATTCACTTATGAACAGGCTTTTGAGCCCGAACTTACATCCTCTTCTGAATAAACCACTTTCTGGGAACTCCCATTCACTCCTGGGCCGCCTGCCCAGAAAATGTCATCCTGGCTCTTGGAGTTACTGTGGAACCTTGTTACCATAGTCAGGAGCACACTTTGTTCCTCCTCATCCCTGTTCAGCAGCTGGACACTCACAAGCTGTCTCTGTGTGCATCTGGATTTTCAGGAAATGCTTCGCTGTGGAAATATGGCCCTGAAGGGGAGGTGAGCAGTTTCTAAGAGGAATACCAAGGAACCTAGAGTTGGAATATACCATTTACCATCACTTTCGCTCCTCATTTTTGTCCCCCTTTTGGTGCCCCCCTGCCTGGTAAAGCAGCCCCTTTATGGAACACAGTTTTGGGCAGTTTGCTGCGGGTTGGACCAGCTCTGCCAGTGTTCCTGGCTGGGGACTCAGAGACTTGAGAGGGCCACTGCTGAAGTCCCTGTTCATTCTATAGCCTGACCACCCACAGTTGCTGGCTGACTGTGAGTTGAGCCCACGTGGGCAGTGTAGCATCTTGGCTGTAGAAACCCTGCATTGCCGCTTACTAGCATGTGGCCTTGGGCAGATGTCCTGACCACTCTTGACTCAGTTTCCTCATCTGTACAATGGACATAAGTGCATAGAATATTATGACCATCATGAGGGTTAAATGAAAATGCGGATGAATCAAGAGTATAGAATGGAGGGTTTAAGGACTCTTGCTCTGGGTCACTTGTGTAAAGCATGAGAAACCCTACTTGATAGGTAGGGAGCATTCCTGAAAGTTAGCTCTTAATATTATCTGTGGTTATTACGGAAAGCACCTGGGAAGTCCCTGACACATAATGTTTAATATGTATTAGATACTAATTTTTTTGAATTTATTTTAATTGAAGGATAATTACTTTACAGTATTGTGATGGTTTTTGCCATACATCAATGTGAATTGGCCATAGGCATACATGTGTCCCCTCCATCTTGAAACCACACTCCTACCCGCCTCCCTCCCCACCCCACCCCATCCAGGTTGTGAGAGAGCACTGGCTTTGGGTGCCCTGCATCATATATCAAATTAAAATGTTTTAGATATTAACTTTAACATGCTAAAGATGTCCAAGTGGTAGAATCCATTTCAGATCAGAGGTCAACTTTTCTCATCAACTTCCTGTGGGAACCAGGTCTTAGGAAAGAGGGAAGCACCTGACGAGTCCAGAGACAACCTGAAAATAAAGCAGGCAGAGCTCTTGGTGTTTTACAGATATTAATATATTTTATTGTTGTCACTTCCTTGTGAGCAGACAGTGTTTTACAGCAGCACAGACTGGTTAGGGTCAGGTGCAAAGGGCAGGTGGGATCAGACAGGGTATGAACGTGGGGAGAGTCGGTGGGGCTGGTTTCAGAGCCTTTAACTACTACACTAAGGAAACAACAGAAATCTCAGATGATGTGACTTTCCATTCAAAATGCAGGAATCAGTGGAAAAGATTAGAAATGGTTATGTTCAGAATTGTGATCGGTTACATCGAAATGTATAAAAGTCAATTACTTTCCCAAATTCCAGAGATAAGGATAAAAAATGAGGAAAGATTACATTCACCATAATCACAAACATTAGTAAATATTAGTTAGTTCAGTGTTTAACTAGGAAAGTTAGTGCAAGAGGATAGCTGAAAAATATTTAACATATGTGGACATTAGTGATATGTAATGTTAGCATGCTGCTGCTGCTGCTAACTCGCTTCAGTCGTGTCCGACTCTGTGCGACCCCAAAGATGGCAGCCCACCGGGCTCCGCCGTCCCTGGGATTCTCCAGGCAAGAACACTGGAGTGGGTTGCCATTTTCTTCTCTAATGGATGAAAGTGAAAAGTGAAAGTGAAGTCACTCAGTCGTGTCCGACTCTGTGCGTGCGACCCCATGGACTGCAGCCTACCAGGCTCCTCTGTCCATGGGAGTTTCCAGGCAAGAGTACTGGAGTGGGGTGCCATTGCCTTCTCCGAATGTTAGCATATGATTTATTAAAATACAAAGCTACTGGCAAAGGGAAAGACAGATAGCTGGAAAAGTTCAGAAACTTTTGTTTACTTGAGAATTGCATTTTGGTTTTTGTTGTTGTTAATTTTTTGGCCACATGTGGGATCTTAGTTTCCTGAACAGGGATTGACTCCACACCTCCTGCATTGGAAGCAGGAAGTCCTAACTACTGGACCACCTGAGAAGTCCCTGCATTTTAAATTAGACAAAAAAATATGTTTTCAATTGATTGAAGCATCGATAATTCATTTAAACAAAAATTAGAGTTATATATTTTCATCATGCCATGCATAAATTCTAATCAATCAAAAAGATGTAAATGCATTGAAATGCAAGACATACATATAAAATCCAGCAAAGAATTTCTGTTTAAGTATAGAGTGTACAGAGGCCTTCCAAAATAAGCCATAAAACTCAAAAGCTGTAAAGTAACAGACATTTAATTACATGAAAAATTTGAAACTTTTCTACACTTCAAGACATCATAAACAAAACAAAATGATAGATATGAGAAAAACTTGGTAGCATAGCACTTATAAGGGTTACTTTTGCTATAGAGAAGAATCCACAAATTAAAGAGGATAAACAAACAAACAAACAAAAAACCCAGGCAGGAGGTGGTCTAACTGTATGAGCAAACAACAGGGAAGAAACAGCTGGCTAATAGATGAAAGGGATTAATTTCTTTAGGAAATGCAGATTAAAACCATGAGGTGTTTTCCTTCTGATCAACAGAAATTCTAAAGATTGATAACAGCTGGTGTTGGCAAGGGACCACACTTTGGTTATGTCAAGTGTAAATGTGTTCAATTTTGGAGTGAGGTTGCAACACCCATCAAAGTTCACAACTCTTGCACTTTGACCAAAGACTTAGCTTAGGCACCTGCCCTCTGCCACTACTCTGCCTGGCATGAAGTGGGCATAAAATCAGGTGCCCCCAAGTCCAATGTGGGATGCTTACATAATGGGGAAAATCTGGAGTCAACCCAGGTGTCCTTCAGGAGGGGTCTGATGAAGAAAATTAGGGTCCACCAATAGTTTGGGGTGTGGCTTGCCAGGCACCCAGCACCCTATTTGCTACAAGAACTTGCTGGGGTCTCCAGGGCTTGACAGACACGGCTCTCTGCCACATGCTATTCCTTCCCCTCACCCTGTCCTAACCCCTCCCTCATGCCTTCCTCTGAAACCTTTCAACCTTCTCTGGGCAGAATTACTTGCTCAGCTCTGTGCTTCCACAGGGCTTGTCCCGTGGAATTGTAATTCCCTACACAGCCATCTTGCTAGGTTGGAAGCCACTAATTCCCCTTAATCTATTTCTTCTTTGCCTCAGCCCCACATCAGAGACACTGTCGGGCACTGTGCAGGTATCTGCTGCGTGCTAATTTAATCTTCAGTTTCTAGGTTTTAATGCATTGTTGCTGTTATGGTACCATCTACTTTCACAGGAGCATGGGTAAATTTGTGGGGGAGGACTGTAAATACAGATTTGTATTTACAGATTTGTAAACCCAGGTTCTTAATTCTTCCCCCCTTTAATATTTTTTACCCTTAAACCACATGTCCTTTGTGCGGCTCTGGCTCTATAATTGGACTCTCGCATGGGGAGCCTGAGGCAGCAGAATATCAAAGGAGGTAGACACTAAAATTTTAATTTAAATGTCAACCAGGAAACCTACTGCCTGTGAAAAGGTGGGGGCCAGAATTCAGGCTCAAAGCCTGTTACCAGAGACCTGATTTCCCTTCTTGGGTCTCTTTTGTCTGTTAATGTGGACTTGACTCCTGTTAACTTTAACAAGAACTGTGTATGTGCCCTCAGGGGTGAGCATAGCTGTTAATGGGGGGCTTCCTCACACTGCTTTTATTTGCTGTTTAATTTTAATGAATCCCACCCTGTAGAAATGGAAAGATAAAACAGGATGTGCTTGAGAAGATGGGGAAAGAGAGTTATGACATATTTTCCCTTGTATTTCAGAGTAGCATGTCAGCTCTCCTTCTGTTTGTCTCATTTGGTTGTCAATGAAAAATAATTTTGGCTTGCTTGCTTTCCAAACCAGAAACTGAAGTCAAATACTAACCTATTCTAGGTGAAAATTTGACTCATTCATTTTTCAGAGTCTGTGTGAGCCCCGTGCAAGGTGCTGGGAATAAAAAGACAAAGTTATTTGATTTTAACAGATACTTCTATAGCATTGAATGTGATCCAGGCACTCTTCTAAAGTGTATCAGTTGTCTGCTTTTGCATCACACACAGAAAACTTCAAGACTGACTTAAAACCACAGCCATTTTCATTGCTCAGGATTCTTTTCCATCAGCAGGTTGAGGTGAACTCGGCTGGGTGGTTTCTTCTGCTGGTCTCATCTGAGATCACTTATTCAACCAAAGTCATCTGGTGGTTCACCCGGAGTCTAAAATGGCCATGCTCACCTGTCTGGCAGCTGGTGCTGGCTGTTGGCTGGGGCTGTTTCCTGCAGGCTAGCTTGAGCTTGCTTACATAGCAGCAATGTTTGAGCAAGACAGGTATAGAAGCTGCATGTGCCTTGACTTGGAAGTTGCATGGCATCATTTCTGTTGCAGTCTCTCTCTTTTTTAAAAAAATTACATATTTATTTTAATTGGAGGATAGTTACTTTACAATATTGTGATAGTTTTTGCCATACATCAGTATGAATCAGCCATAGGTATGCACGTGTTCCCCCCATCCTGAACCTCCCTACCCACCCTAACCCTCCAGATTGTCTCTTCAAAGCAAATCCACAAGGCCAGCCCAGATTCAAAAGCTGTGAACACTAGGTCCCACCTCTTGCTGGGAAGGCTACAGAGAATTTGTGGCCATTTTCAAATGTACCACAGAAATTCTCTGCAAATGCTTTGTTGTTTAGTTCTCACATCAGAGAGGTACAACAGGGAGAGTCAATAAGTTTCAAGGTCACATGGTTTGGGACAGTACAGTGTTGTAAGTGCTTTGAAAATTGCTGCTCATTATTTTTAAGTCTTACAGTCACTATTCAGATCAACTTTTTCTTCTCTTCAGCCTTGTAGAGAAAGGGTCATTCATGTTGTTCTGTGGCTGCCATGTGTTGGAAGCTTCATATATGTTGTGTCATTAAACTGTCAAAACTTGTCTGCAATGGTGATTTTATTAATATTCCCAATATTTGGATGAGGAAACTGAGGCTCTTGGAAATTAAGTACAAGTTGTATAAGAGAACACTAACTCCCTTTTTCAAATGCAAAAGTGGTCTCCTTAAGTAAATTATAAATGTCCTGGGGCAGATTTTTAACCTCTTGTTTGCATCTAGAAAATGGTTTTTAAGAAATTTTCTGTTGAGTTGTTAAAGTTGTACATTGCAGAAAATTATCTGCAACAATAAACATGTTTTTCAGATGTCCAGTGGAGCCCCAGAATAGAAGCAAGATGAATATTCCATTCCGCATTGGCAACACCAAAGGAGACGATGCTTTAGAAAAAAGATTTCTTGACAAAGCTCTTGAACTCAATATGATCTCCTTGAAAGGGCATAGGTGAGTACATGTTGCATCCAGAAGCTTGTCAGAGAATTGGTTTAGTTTTCAGATGCAGTGAAAGTGTTAGCTGCTAAGTCATGTTGGACTCTTTGTGACCCCATGGACTGTAGCCCGCCAGGTTCCTCTGTCCATGGAATTCTCCAGGCAAGAATACTGGAGTGGGTAGTCATTCCCTTCTCCAGGGGATCTTCCCGACCCAGGGATCAAACCCATGTCTCCTGCATTGGCAGGAGAGTTGTTTACTGTCTGAGGCACCAGGGAATCCCCTTCAGATGCAGAGTAAAACACATCCAGGGGCCTGCCCAGCTTGAAGTAGCAGTTACTGTAACTAGTTGAAAAAGACCAGTTATTACGGGATAATCTTCTTATTGCTTTTAGAACCCTTAGCATGATTTCTCAGCTGAGAGCATGATGGAGCCCCATCTTCCAGGAGCTTTGGTCAAAATTACCTTTGAGGCTCTCTGCTGTGACAGCTCAGAGGTTGCCATCCCGTCCATGGTGCAACTGGCACAACCCTGTCCAATGTAAGAAAGAGCCGCAATTGCTCCCGCTGGACATCAGAAAAAGGAGTTAATTAATCCTTCAGGCTCCATGAAAAATGTATGTCCTTATGCACAAGAGTACCTACCAGATCCCTGCCCCCTGTACAGCAGGCTCATCGAAGAGTTGAGTTAACCTAGGTCACATGTGAGCATGACATTCACTGTGTTGGGAAGAATTCCTAAGGACTGAGATGTCTGAAACTCTTGGCCGCCTATGGATATTTTCAGGTTAGAAGTTGGACACGATGATCTCAGGTGCCATGACTCTTAAAGGAGTGGGTGACTGGAAGGAGGGTGGTCTTGATGTTAAACCAGATGCTCCTGTTCTTAACGGCTGCATCTGTGGTCCTTCCAGGTCCGTGGGAGGCATCCGGGTCTCTCTGTACAATGCTGTCACTGTCGAAGACGTCCAGAAGCTGGCAGCCTTCATGAAGAATTTTTTGGAGATGCACCAGCTATGAGCGGATCCTGACCAGTATATACTCTGCCCTTGAACAATGAACGAAGCTGAAAGTCACTTGGGAATGGTTACAAAAAATATTAACAAATACGGCATTTTCTCGAGTGATATGATAGATTTTTCTTGTTTAGAGAAAAACAGCAACACAGCTCTGCCAAACTGTTGGTACTTAATCTTAATTCTGACTTTAACTGGAAGCCTTTAAAAAAATCTTCCCTCTCTTTTTTCTGAAAACTCTTAACTAATACTGTCTTTGCTGCTACTCTTTCTGCTTAGATCTCATATTCAAAGCTGCCTGTGGCTTTAATTATGCAAATTGGCAGGTTATTATTTTTAGAAACACACAAACAGCATGGAGAGTGGGGTGGGGTCCTCTGGGTGCTGAATTTTGATCCTTTGCAAAATGACAGCAGTGGGGGTCTCCTGGGGTTCTGCAGCTATTAATTCAGGTCACCACCGTCCATGCGGTGAGTGTTTAGGGGTTCAGACTAAAAGGCAAACTGGAAATCTTTCCTTATACTGTTATTCTCATAAAGAGATGAAAGTGACATACTGTATGTTTATATAACAAGGTCTGTTTTTAACACTAAATAGTTTATATCTCCATGCACTTATGTTTTCTAATAATACAGTTCATGTGGGTGTATGTTCAGACTGAGAATTTGATAGGATCCTTAACCTTGTGCATTGAAGTGTTATGTTTTCAACAGCTGTGTTCCTCCCCTACCCCTTCCTTTTTAAAGCTACTTCACGAGGGTTGGTTCACTTTCCATTCCTCTCAGTGGGTAGAAGAAAGGTTGGTTGGTTGATTGTTGCTTTGTTTTTCAGTTACGCCATTAAACTAAAAATATCTGTTAAACTCCTCTTTCCTTTCTTCACATGACTGTTTCTTTATGGTGTTTGGCCAGTGATGCTGTGAGTTTGGGAAGATCTTTGCTGAAGACTCTTTTCCCCTTTTATTCATCCATTGTCAGTGTTTTATGTTGAATATTTGAAAGACATTAAAGTCCTAAAACATCTAAGTCTTTGTCAGTGAATTTCTTTACCTGCTTTTTAGACAGATTGTTCTTCTAAAAACTTTCTATTGGGAAAACTTGAGTCTAAAAATAGCATCTGTGAACTGTGTTTTGTTCGACTAAAGGTGTAAGACTTACACTCTCTGCATCCATGTTTGCAATGATTCAGCACACTGGTAACTTTCCATTGGCTCTTGGAATGGACAGTATCAACAAATGACCTTATAACACAGCTCATGGTATAAAGTTCTACAAAGTTTGCCCCAGTTCAGCTGAAAACATGCCAATAGGACAGTATTGAGCTATCTTCATGTTTTGTTGGATTATGTAACGAGGACCGTACTGATCTTTCGTCTGAGCCCTACACCAATTAGTTGGGTTAGTTGCGTTTCTCTGCTTAGGGCTAAGCCTTTACAGGCTTGGTTCTCTCATGTTTAAAGTAAAGTGAAAGTCACTCAGTCATGTCCAACTCTCTGTGACCCCATGGACTATATAGTCCATGGAATTCTCCAGGCCCTTGAGTGGATAGTCTTTCCCTTCTCCAGGGGATCTTCTCAACCCAGGGAATGAATTCAGGTCTCCTGCATTGCAGGTGGATTCTTTACCAGCTAAGCCACCAGGGAAGCCCTTTCTTTGAAAAGGAGGATAGAAATAACTCCTTAACTTTTCTCAGGGATATTTAAAGCCATAAAGCAAGGGCTCAGTGCAGGATGTGACTAATAACTGTAGTAAATGTTTAAATAGCAAAACCTGCCCAGTCCATGGATCCAACCAAGTGTTTACATGTCACAGCATTCAGTCTATTTCACCTCCTTCCTCATGCATTCACATGACGGTTCCAAGTCCCTGTGGCTTGTACCAACCCCGGATCTCTTGAATCTCCACTTATTTTCATTCCCCTTGCCACAGCCAGCTCTGCCAGCCTTCAGAGGGTCGTTTCAGCAGCCTCATCTGCCCACACCATCCCCTACAGCACAGCTGGTTGGGTGATCACTTCATGCTCCTCTTTGGTTTTTAAAAAGGCCTAGGCTTCTTAGCCTAGCAGTCACAGTTTTGTAGCATCTAGTCTGGCCTTTTCTTTTTTTTTTTTTTTAATTTTTAATTGGAGGATAATTGTTTTACAATGTTATGTTGGTTTCTGTCATACATCAGCATGAATCAGCCATAGGTATACATATGTCCCGTCTCTCTTCAACCTCCCTCCACCCCCACCCCACCTCACCCTCTAGGTTGTCACAGAGCATGGAGGAGTCAAGCTTCCTGTGTCATACAGAGACTTCCCATTAGCTATTTTACATATGGTAATGCCTGGAGAATCCCAGGGACTGGGGAACCTGGTAGACTGCTGTCTATGGGGTTGCACAGAGTCGGACACGACTGACGTGACTTAGCAGCAGCAGCAGCAGCAGCAGCAATGTATATGTTTGGCCTGTTCTTTCTTGTGTTTCTTTTTCTTGGAATGTCATGCATAAGCCCATGATTCCACAGGTAAGCCTGGAGTTCCTGCCCCAACTTGGCAAGACCAGCCTTCCTTCAAGACACTGGCCAAGCTCCTGACCTTGTTTGTGTCTCCTCCATTGCAACCATGCTCTTTTCCTTTGTTCTTATAAGGGTGACCCTTTTATCCTATCACAGCTCCTCCATTCTGTTCTTTACTGTGTTGAGTGTGTCTGTTTACCTGCCTTCCCCACTAGAGCAAGGAGCAAGTCCTGTGTCTTCACCTACATCACCTGCCATCTTGCTTTGCCTTTAGGGGATGCTCAGCAATTGTCTAATGAACGGAAGGTGGGTCTTCCTGAATTTTGCAAACAGCCTGCAGTAAGGGCAGAGGTACAGTCTCACACAGGAGGATTTTTAATTTTCAAAAGCTTAGTATACAATTTAATTTTTCACAAAAACTTAAAATCTTGGATGGCTCCCAAGCTCTTCTTTATGTATCCGTGAAAGTGTTTGAAAAATAGTCAGCACTTGCTGCATTCGTACCAGTCCAAAGGGTGGACACTGTTGTCTGGACAAAGGAAGGTTCTGGAGCACAGATTGCTGGAATACACTCATTGAATGAAAACCTTGACCTTTGTGTGTCTCAAGTGAATGAAGTGACGTCAGGCTGCTGACCACGTGAAAAGAGGGGGAAGAGGAAATAAGGATGCAGGCTCTGGGTCAACAGGCTGTGGGAGCCATGACTGGCCAGTTTTGATTAAAAGCCAAATGCACAGAAAAGTGTCTTTCAGGCCTTGGGAAATCTGTGTAAGGCTTGGGGGCCTTATGCTCCTTTAGATTCTCCAAACTGTACCTCTTCCCCTAAACTGATTTTAAAGTTTTCTTTTTCTTTTTCAAGATTTGACAACACATAATCATGTTAATACCACCTAAGTGAGAAAAAGCAGATTTATTTTCACATTGCATGTTTACCTCTTGACACTGCGTTGTGCCCAGCACTGCAGTTCTTTGTGTGCATGAGAAATAATACTGTGTTCTGTTCCCTGCTAGTCTATGTTTATCTAAATATCTAATGCTGTCTCATCACAGCTTAGCAGGTCTGGGAGGCTTGGCAAACTCTTAGGTAAACTATGTGATATAGCAAATAATTATTCCCTTCTCCCTTTCGAGCTTAAGGAGCCAATAAGAAAATGGACAAGCCCCATTGACAGAGGTCTAATTTGGCTGAAGGCACCTGCAGGTCTAACCTTGGATCACTGTATGGTTAATGTTTGTTATGTCATGTTCTTTGGAAGGAAAATAAAATGAGGAAGAATTTCTTCACATTTGATCAGAATGCACATAATTAAAAAGTAAAATGATACTGCATCTGCAAAGAAATCAGTCACTTTAATTGGAAGGAAGATTCCTTCCCTCTGTTAGTAATTGGGCTTTTGGTAATTTAGAATCAGAATCCATGACAGTTTGTGATAAATTGGCTCCTTTTGGGCTAAAGAAGGTAAGAAGTTCTAATTACCCTTGGATCATTCCAGAGTAGATGGAAAAAGCTTGATCAAAGAGATGTTGGGAGAGAGAGAGAAGAGCTAGCAGTGAGCAAAGATTTATTGAATTCCTTTTTAAGAAGATAAAGAATAAAATAGTTCATTTGATGTGACAAAAACTATAGCTTGTGGTATTTGAAATCCCAGAGATGTAAATTTGATTTTGTAAGAACTGGGTATATTAGAAAAAGCTTATGGACAAAGAGATTCTATAGTTAGGTTATAGAAATTGCCCTTGTTTACTTGTTAGCACAGGAGAATATTGATGACATTGGACTTCACTTGGGGAAAGTATGGAATTTGTACTTGGAGTGTGTAAACATATAAGTACTTGGCACCAAGTATAAGGAAGTACAAATTGTTTTATTCAAATGAAAGCATACTTTAAGTTGGTAGAAATATCTTCAGAATACAAATGTATGAATCTACTGACTCAGTGCCTGTTGATATTCTAGCCTTTGTTTCTCTTCAGATTGCCTAACAATACCTGAAGGATAGTCTGGATCTTAGGTTGATGCATTTATTTTGAATTCTGTGTATTTATTTTATATCAGTTCAGTTCAGTCACTCAGTCGTTTCTGACTCCTTGCGACCCCATGAACCGCAGCATGCCAGGCCTCCCTGTCCATCACCAACTCATGGAGTTCACCCAAACCCATGTCCATTGAGTTGGTGATGCCATCCAACCATCTCATCCTCTGTTGTCCCCTTCTCCTCCTGCCCTCAATCTTTCCCAGCATCAGGGTCTTTTCAAATGAGTCAGGTCTTCGCATCAGGTGGCCAAAGTATTGGAGTTTCAGTTTCAACATTAGTCCTTCCAATGAACATTCAGGACTGATCTCCTTTAGGATGGACTGGTTGGATCTCCTTGCAGTCCAAGGGACCGTCAAGAGTCTTCTCTAACACCACAGTTCAAAAGCATCAGTTCTTTGGTGCTCAGGTTTCTTTGTAGTCCAACTCTCATATCTATACATGACCACTGGAAAAACCATAGCGTTGACTAGAATCTGAATGGTAGAATGGGTATTAATCAAGAAAAGAGATTATGGGGACTTCCCTGGCAATCCAGTGGTTAAGATTCCGAGCTCCTAGTACAGGGGGCGCAGGTTCAATTCCTGTTTGGGAACTAAGCCCCCACATGCCACTTGGCAGGGTATATAAATAAATAATTAAAAAATCAATCATTAAAAAAAGAAAGAAAGGAAAGAGATTACCTTTCTTAGTTTCCAAGAAACCTTGGTTACCAAGATGGTTTCCAAGGGGGAAGAGAGGGTGGGATCAATTGAGAGATTGGGATTGACATATATATACAATTGGTACTATATATAAAATAGATAACTAATGAGAACCTACTCTATAGCACAGGAAACTCTATTCAATACTCTGTGGTGACCTACCTGGGAAGGAAATCTAAGAAAGAGGGGACGTGTATACATATAACTGACTTACTTTGCTGTATAGTAGAAACTAACACAATATTGTAAAGCAGCTATACTCCAATAAAAATTAACTTAAAAAAGAAAAGGGATTAGGGAGAGATGGGTGATGTGAGCATTTGGGGGACATTTATTATTTTACTTTGTCTTAGGAGAGTTAGTGTGTGATATTCAAGACATTGCACAGAGGCCAAAGTTACAAGCAGCTAAAGGAGGATGCAATGGCACCCTTCTCCAGTACTCTTGCCTGGAAAATCCCATGGAGGAGAAGCCTGGTGGGTTGCAGTCCATGGGGTCGCTGAGAGTCGGTCACGACTGAGTGACTTCACTTTCACTTTTCACTTTCATGCATTGGAGAAGGACATGGCAACCCACTCCAGTATTCTTGCCTGGAGAATCCTAGGGACGGGGGAGCCTAGTGGGCTGCCGTCTGTGGGGTCACACAGAGTCGGACACGACTGAAGCGACTTAGCAGCAGCAAAGGAGGATGACTATAGGAAGGCACCAACTGACTGGAGGTGGACACAAATGAGTACCAACCGTTGGCCAACTTCTGGGGCCTGAGGTCCACAGGGCTAGAGCTGGGGTAGAGAAAGTTCACCAACTAGGGTGGAAGAAGTAGATAAATATATAAATCATTGGTATGGCAGCAGAAGTGTGTACTTGCTGGATTTCTACTAAATGTACCCCATTCCTCTGGGCCTCTTTCCACTATCTACTGACCACCTAACCTTCCTAAGTGATACTCAATAAACACTGACTAAACATATATAGATGACTATATGAATAGCAAGGGAGAATCATCTCATTCATGCTTGCTTGATACTGACAGTTTTGCCCCAGAACAAATTGGCAAATGCTTTCCCAGATTCTGCAGAGAATCTGCAACATTGATTCTCAACTAGAGGCTTCTGGAATTTGAATCAGCACCTGCCTGGAGTTTGAAATTTGTGGGGACTCTCATCCTGGAGATATATACTGATTCCATTGTAGAATATTGGAAGCCTATACAGAGTAATAAATTTACAGTTGCGTTTTGTTTGAACCATTTAATACTTATTAACTCAATGGCCACATTAAAAAACCATGAGATGAGGCATTAACATTTTGAGTCTTTTTCTTGAAGGGGTAGAACATCTGGGCCTGCACTTCAGTGTGGACATTTGTCTGGAGCCAGTAGAGGCTGCCTGTTCAGATCATGTGCTCTCATTTGCCTTTCTTCTACCTTGCCTTCTTTTTCATTGTTGCCCCTTGGTCTTTTGGTATTGGGTCTGAAAATAGCAAGATTTATGCTTTCTATTAGAAAATCTTCCCAAGGTAAAAAAGAGTAAGAGGATTCTTGCCATCACCCTCCTTGCCCTTTCTACCATTTTAACCCCAGTGGCAGGAGCACAAATTTTCCAGCTGTGTGAAGGACTCAAAACTGAGTCAGAGCAATCCTCAAACTGGCTGAAGTTAGTCTGTTAGCTCTGTGCAGGCTGAAAACATTAAATAATCATTTCCAGTTACACCTTTCATTATTTCCCTTTGGTATACAGCTTCCTCCTCCAAGTTCCTCTCTTATAGTCTGAAAGTCTGGCCCAGAGCTAACCTAGGAGGCTCCACTTGGATGAGTAATTGTCATTAGCCTCCTTTTAGTCTCTTAAGCATCTCTCCTATTTAGGGTTGAAGTTAAGTCCCATATGATTTCAAATAAAAACTCCCATCCTCAAGTCACTCATCCATTCATCCAAGTTTACCTATTTATTTAGCAAATTGGGGAATCTTACTGAAAATATCATTCTCCTCAAGTGATTTGGAGCCTAATAGGGAAATTAAAATGTGAACATATAGGGACTTCCCTGGTGGTCCAGTGGTTAGAACTCTGTGCTTCCAATGCAGGGGACACAGGTTTGATCCACAGTGGGGGAATAAGATCCATATGCTGTGCATTACGACCAAGAAATAAATAAGAATTAAAGAGTAATTAATTAATTTTAAAAATGTGAACATGCAATTGCCATACTCTGATAGGTAGGTGTGTAGATAAAATACAGGATGGCCAATTTAACTTGTGTGGTTTATTTGTTAAATCTGATAACCCTGCTGCTGCTGCTGTTTAGTCACCCAGTCGTGTCTGACTCTTTGGACCCCATGGACTGTAGCCTGCCAGGCTTCTCTGTCCATGGGGTTTCCCAGGCAAATATGCTGGAGTGGATGCCCATTTCCTTCTCTAGGGGATCTTCCTGACCCAGAGATTGAACCCAAGTCTGCTTGGCAAGTGAATTCTTAATCACTGAACCACCTGGGAAACTAGATAACCCGACTGCCAGGGAAAGTGTTGGGCACAAGGGAACACAGGTAAGGAGACCAGGGAAGCTTCCTGGAAGCACTTCCCCCAAGGCCAACACGAGAGGGGTTAAGTCAAAAGAGGTGGAAGACGGGAGTGTTCTGTGAAGATAGAATAGCACGTGTGAACTTCTGGACTTGAGGGCTGCTCCAGGAAATTCTGGGGCCAGTGGTTTAGGATGTAGGAGTGGTTCAGGATGTGGGAGTGTGGAGGGTTTAGGACCCTGTCAGGGAGGGGAGATCGGAGATGCAGCAAAGTCCTGCCGTGGAATCTGGACTGGATCCTAAGCACAATAGGCTAGCCACTGTAGGATTGAAGCAGCAGAATGAAGTAAGATGTGCATTCAGAGAAAAACCCTTCTGGCTGGAGTGTAGTGACTAATTAGAAGAGGGAGTCTGGAGACGGGCGAAGGGAGAGCTGTGGCCAGTGCAGTAACAATTGTGAGTGAGGCTAGCTGGAGGGACAGAGGACTGGATAAGGTACTCAGAGGAAGGATCGTTAGATGTGGGAGGTGAAGGGGAAGAGAGAGGTCAGGTATGAAGCTGGTTCCACCAGTGGACAGGAGAGGCAGGGAGAATGAGTACTGTGCTGCCATCTTCCTGTTTGTCTCAGACCTGCTCCCTGCCTTTCCACCGCTCTGCTCCATGTCACAGGGCTAACGCTGCAAACCCCACCTTCCAGACTGTCTCGCCAACTCTTGTCCAGGTAGGTTCAGCCAATGGAAAGCATTGGCTGGAGGGAGGAGAGCCTGGGGATGGGAGAAGCCAGTGTATTTCCCCCTCCCCATCCTGCTCTCTACTCGGGCACCTGCAGCAGGGCTGGTGGCTGGCTGCTCAGTTCTGAGGCTCTGCCCCCACCCCCAGGCAGCCACTCCCTCTGTCTCCCAGCTCCTACTTCATAGCTGTGGCAACACCACTTCTCTCTCTGCCCCCAGCTCAGCAGAGGGGTGGCTGAGGCTTCCTCCGGTGTGACTCTGGATGGTCCCACCATCCTGTTTGGCCTTTTAGCTTTCTCATCACCATATGAAATTTCTCGTATTGAACTGATTGTCCTGGGTTGTTTTTCTGAGTGTACATCTGACAGACCTATGAGCTACTTAAATGGAGATGTTTAATAGGATGTCGTATGTAGATTTAAAGCTGCAGAGAGAGAATGGTCTTTGATGGAGACAGACTTAGATAGAAATTGAAACTAGGGGAGAGGATGAGCTTCCCTGGGAAGATATAGCATAGAGGATGAAGAGCAGAGAGCCTGATGCAGAGCCCCAGAAAAACCCCCCAAAAGATCAGCTCAGAAAGAGACTGTGAAGGTGGAGAAGGGGAAACCTACTGGGAGGGTTGGGTGGCACAGAAATTAAGGAAAGAGATTGTTAAGACAGAGATATTGCAGAAGGGAAGGTGGGGTGAATCGGGAGTTTGGGGTTGACATATATACACTACCCTGTGTGAAATAGGTAACTAATGACCAGGGGGCTCAGCTTGGTGCTCTGCAGTAACCCAGAGGGCATGGGATGGGGGGCAGTGAGGAGAAGATCCAAGAAGGATGGGATATATGTATACATATAGCTGAGTTACTTCATTGTACAGCAGAAACCAACACAACATTGTAAAGCAATTATCCCCCTCCACTCTCCCCAAAAGAGACATGGTTTAAGATATAACTTGGCTTGGAAGTCACAGAGGTAAGGATTGAAAAGTAGTCCCTGGGCTTGTCAATGAAAAAATCATTGGGGGCTTTAAGGAGAGCAGTTTCATGAGTAGTGGGGCAGAAACCAGATCGCAGTGAGCAGAAGTGAAGATGGGAGGCGAACAACGGGACAAGTGAAGAAATCCAATGGCAAAGGGAAAGAGGAGAGGGGTGGATAGAAGGATGTGAGAACAGGATGGAGAACAGTGTTCCCTTGTGGCTTTTTAGCTCTGGATGGGTGGGGCTAACAGAGCAGGAGAGCATTAAGATGTAGGAAGAGGGGCTGACTCCTGAGCCCACGGAGGATGCTATCTTCAGCTCCCACCAGCTGGGTGTCCCCTTCCTCTAGCATTTCTCTAGCATTCCATGTAGGCTGTGGAGGTTCCCCCTGGACTCTTTGGATCAGCCCTTCTTGATCCATTCATTTTCTTACTTCTCAGCACATCTGGGTCATACATTATGTGAAGACAAATAAATCATTACAGATGGTCAATTTTCTAGAAAAATCCCCCAGGAGTGTAGCATTTTGGAGAACTACATATTGTTTCACAAAAAGCCCAAGAAGCCCATTTTTGCCTCTACCATTGAGAGAGATTGCTATGTCTTGGGGAACCTGATGAAGAAGGTGACTCACACTTAGGAAAAATCTTGCTTGAAAAGTGCAAAAGGTGAGTGACTTTGGCTGTGGGAGGGCTCCGTGGCCTGAGTCTTCCTGAGAGATGGCAGTTCCGCAGCTCCCATTTCCCTCTGACCCTGGGCTATGAGCTCATCAAGTGAGATGTAATTAAAATCACTGACATGGTTTAAATGGTAATTCTGTTCTCTCTCTTTCATTCAGAGCAAGTTTAATGGAATTTGTATAAAATATATGGGTGAAATATCCATACAGTAGAGCTTGGCTATATCCTCGTGGTTCTTCCCTTTTGCATTTTCTGCATCTGCCCTCTTCAGCTCTTCAGACTTAACCACACAGAATCAATCCACCCAGGTGGTCCACTGAGCATGTCTTCCCCCTTCTCATCTGGTCATCGTCAACTTGCTCTCCACCACTGCCTCCTGCTGCTGCTGCTGCTGCTGCTAAGTCGCTTCAGTCGTGTCTGACTCTGTGCGATCCCATAGATGGCAGCCCAGCTGTTAGTTCTAGGGAGGCTGGTTCGCTTTGAGCAAGTAACTGTTAGCTCCATGGACAGTTTGGAAGTGACTTGGGAGCCTGAATGGGCCTGCCCTGGGTTAATTATACCAATGAGGGTTCAAGGAGAAGGGAGGAGCAGCTGGTTTGCAGAGACCCAGCAGTTCTGAGACACATGCTCTTAGCTCCACAGGTAACTCCATATGCAGTCTTACTTTTTTGGTTCTCTCTTGACTCCATCCAGGTTTCTGCTCTTTTTTTCATTTGGGGAGGAAAATGAAAAGTACCAGCCCAGGGGTAGCCCCCAAATGCCTCCTACTTCTAAGCCCTACATAGGCTTATATATCCGTTTGCTCAGTTGCCCAGGCGTTCGTGATAACAAGTTGAGTGGTTTCTTCCCTAGGCCATCTTTCCTGGCATCCTTCCTTGGTGACACGTTGGAGGAGGTCACTGAGGGGTGTGACCACTAGCTGACCAGAGAGCTTGACCTGGGCGATCAAGGACTCCTCCCCTGACCTTGGATTATCATTCTGCTACCACTGCTACAGTGGGAGTGGGAACCCTTTTGAAGGGTGCAGCCATTTGTATTTAATTAATTAATTAATGTGGCTGTGTCGAGTCTTACTTGTGGCACATGGGCTTTAGTTGCCTGTGGCATGTGGGATCTTACTTTCCTGACCAGGGATCAAGCTGTGTCCCCTGCAATGGGAGGTGGAGTCTCAAC
Organism: Oryx dammah; assembly: GCF_014754425.2. NCBI lineage: Eukaryota > Metazoa > Chordata > Mammalia > Artiodactyla > Bovidae > Oryx > Oryx dammah. The sequence goes on from NW_024070185.1 coordinate 53,499,021, forward strand.
CACTGGACCACCAGGGAAGTTCCAAGGATGCTGCCTTGAGACAGTAATGTGTTATTGAGGCCATCTGGACAGTATACATGACTGAACCCTGTTAAAGTCTGTATGTAAACTCAAAATTCTGGCAGGTGGGTGGTGAGATCTGTTTGTCTTTTGGCTGACAAAAACAAGTCTTGTTGATTGAATTTGGATCTCCTGCATTGTAGGCAGATTCTCTTAAATTCTCAATCGGTTTCAGTGAGGGAACACTTGGTAACAAGTGGTGTCTTTCCAGGGCTTCCCAGGTGGCACAGTGGTAAAGAATCTGGCTGCTAGTGCAGGGGACACAAGAAATGTGGATTTGATCCTTGGGTTGGAAGATCCCAAGAGATGCGGGTTCAATCCCTGCATTGGGAAGATCCCCTGGAATAGGAAATGGCAACTCCAGTATTCTTGCCTGGAAAATTCCCTGGACAGAGGAGCCTGGTGGGCTACAGTCACCAAGACTCGGACACAACTGAGCACTCATATACTTTGTCTTTCTAAAAGAGTTGCTCCTTTACTGACATTGCTCCTCATGCAAAATTTATAAGGTTGGCCTATATGTATATGCAAAATAATATTGTGTATATTTTGAGAAATAAATTGACAAGCCTCTTTTTATCTTTCACACACCTTAAAGATTTTATAGAGGAAGTAAAAGTGTCCAAATCTGTGAGAAATTGGAATAATCAAGAGTTACCTGTATGGAATGCTGCTAACGATGGCAATTCACACTAGAGTACCTTTCATCTGAGACACTTAGGGTCTGTTAACAGATTAAAAGTACTAAAAGACACTGATCTAGAGAATTTTTATTATCTTGTGCTCTGGAAACTTGGATTTTCATTGGTTTGAATGGGCCTGAAAATACATTTTTATTACTAGGGGCATAGAAGCTTCTAGCAGTGTTCTTAATAAAGCAAGGTGAGTTATAAGCAATCATCTGATAGAGGGTAAATGTACCATACTCCATTTTAAGAAAAATACAATATAAAAGTCTCAACATGGAAGAAAATCTTTATATGATCTTTTAAAAAAAACTTCAAGAAAAATAAAGACATGACACTATATTAAATTTAAAGCCAGTGACTTATAAGCAAGCAAAGCAAAGACAGTCTGATTAAAGCTGTTGCATTGTTCTGGTATTTTTTATGTCTCACCCATTTCTGTGGCCTTTTTAGAACTGAAGCTTTTAGGACACAGAGAACAACTTCATCTTGATGTAGGACTGAGCCAATGCACAGAGAGGTTCTCAATAAATAGGCATTAAATTCTAAGTCCAGAAGGGGCTTTGAGAGGTCTGCTCTTTATTCCTTGATAGAACTTTTTAACCAGCCTAGGAAAGCAGATTTTTTTTCTTTAAACTTCAGAATTCAGAGATTCCACACTGAGAACATCTCACATTTGCCTTGTGGTCTGCTGTGGCCATCTGTGGAACTGTGTGATCTCTGTTTGGGGACTCTGACTGCCCCACTGATCCACAGTCTGAATTGCTATGCTCAGGGACCTACATCTTTGGGGCTACGTCTTTTGGACCTACGTCTCTGGGTTCAAATGAAGCTTGGTCACTTTCTTTTATGGAATCTTGGGTGCTTGACTCTGACTCTCAGTCTCACTTGCAGGTTCTGGGAGGATTAAATAAACTTGTGTGATAACCAAGTGACTGAGGCAGAATAGGCACAGAATGAATCTTCACTTCCTTTTAATTGACTGCAGAGAAGAACATAACAGGGGATGAGACTCCAGATTGGTGGCTTTCAAACTTTAATATGGGTATGCCTCTCCCGTGGATCTTGTTAAATGAAGGCTCTTATGCAGTAGTTCTGGAGCGGGGACTAGATTCTGTATTTCTAAGAAACTCCTAGGTGATGGTGACACTGCTGGCTTTCTCCACCTCTGTGTGATCTTAGGCATATTATTGAACCTCTCTGGGCCTGTTTCTCCATCAGAAGCATGAGGATACTCAGAATCCCTCTTTTAGGGGCTGTGATGGGGGTTCAGTGACATATAGATGGATGCACGGACACATGGTGGACACCCAGTGTGTGCTACCCTAGCTCTTACATGTATTAGGAGGTAGGTATTGTTAGAAAGATAAGCTGTCAATAGGACTGAATAGTCTCTAAAACAAAAGCTTCTCCAAAAATGTCAGCTTCCTTCCCTCCTGCATCTTGGACACACAGGAGAGAAATGGGTAGAGTAAAATCTCCCCACGAGGGGCCTCCAGGAAACAGGGCCAAGGGACTGCTTCAAGGGTCAGTATGTTGGTCCCTGTCACTCCAGTCCTTCCTTTGATTTCTTCCCCTTACCCTCTGTGAGTGGATTTACCTCTTATTGCAAGAAGAGAGAGATGGGGACATGCATGAAAACAAATCTATGCATACTTGGAAACTTCACCACTTTTTAAATTGAAAAACTCCCGACCAAGAGGAAAGAGCCTATTCAGGATGGACTTTAATTGGCCATTAATGCGCTTACCGGGTGGTGGAAATCGCTTGGCCTTTGGCTTTGGACCATGCGGGGCACCCATGGCAGGCATTAATAGCCCATTAATGCACACCCTGTCACTGCTTTATTTCCTAATTAATACTGCCTGCTTTAGGGATAGGGGAACACAGCTATAAAATTGTTTTATTTATTCTTTCAACAAAGAGAGAGAAAAAAATGTTATCAACACCTCATGCCTTGTCACATCAATGGCTGAACTAGAAAATCAGAAGGATCAGCATAGGTTTTATTTTCTTAGCCCTTACCTCAGGGAGGAGAAAGGTCAGTCTCAAACCCAACCCTGAACTTAGGTCAGAAAGCCCTCAGGTTGGAAAAGCTGTGGATCAGGCTGACAGCCGTTGTGGGAAAAGTCTTCCTGCCTCCATGCCCTCAGTTCACCAGGTCCAGGTGTCTCTTCCTTCTCTCCAGGGGTCTCTGGGATGAATCAGCTTTCCTTGTCTCTCCAAAGCTTCCCAAGTAAATCTTGAGTCCTTGTCTTTCAAGAGTGGGGCACAGTATCCTCAGATTTACCTTCCATGCTGCCTCCAAAACCAGTTTTGGAAGGATGGTCCTTCCAAAGTGGATGATCAACTGGGGAACATAGGCAGAAAATTGAGAAAACAGAGAACTCCTGTACTGGTGACTGGGCTCAAATTCCAGCTTTTCCACATGCCAGATGGATGACCTTAGGCTTTCACTGAACCTCTCTGTGCCTCAGTTTTCTTATCTGTAAAACGGGGATGAAAATGATAGTGCTATGGCCCCTCATAGGGCTATGGTGAGGATTGAGTTAGTGTTTGGCAACTATTTGCATGCGGCAAAATCCATGTAATTGGTAGATATTCTGGCCTCTTTCTATATCCATTTTTAAAGTATCTGTATTAGTTTGCTAGGGCTGCCATAATAAAATACCACAGTCTGGGGAGTGTAAACAACAGAAATGTATTTTCTCACAGTTCTGGAGGCTGGAAATCCAAGGTCAAAGTGTCAGCAGCGTTGGTTTCCTGGGGCCAGTGAGGGACCAGGCTTCTCTCCTTTGCTGGCTGAGAGCTACATTCTCCTCCTGTTCTCACATGGCCTTTAGACTCTGGGCAGGCCTGGGGGTCTCTGGGCGTCCTAATCTCCATTTCTTATAAGGACACCAGCCAGATTGGATTGGGACCCATATTAATTACCCCTTTGAAGGCCTTATCTTCCAGTATAGTCACATTCTGAGGTACTGTAGTTTAGGGCTTCATTGTATGAATTTGAGGGGACACAAATCAGTCCATAACAGCTGACAAGGACCTTGTGAAAACACCAACATGATTCTGAATGTTTAACTGTGATACTGAGTGAAAAGAAAGCCAGGAAGGACCTTGGGGCCATTATGCTAAGCGAAATTAGTTAGAAAAAGACAAATACCATATGATCTTACACATACATAGAATCATGACAGGTGAGCTCATAAAAACAGAGACCAGATTGGTGGTTGTTAGAGGTGGGTGTTGGGAGGGGTGAAGGTGGTCACAAGGTACAAACCTGCAGTTATAATGTGAATATGTACTGGGCATTTAAAATACACACAATGACTACAGTTAATAATACTGTTTTTTAATTTGAAAGTTGCTAAGAGAGTACATCTTAGACGTTCTCAACACAAGAAAAAAATTGTAACTCTGTGAGGTGGTACATGTTAACTAAACACACTGTGGTAATTATTTTGCAATTTATAACATATGAGTTACTATGTTGTATACCTAAAACTGATTCAATATTATATGACAACCATATCTCAGTAAAATGGGGGTGATCATATATCTCAGATTTTTCTGGAAAATCATGGTTTCAAAAATTATGTCTTCCTGTCCACTTAAAGAACATTTGTATTTTTCATAAGTCAACTTCCAAAATTTGGTTCAGAAAGCATGATCATGGTGCCTACCAGGCTAAGATGGCAACTGAGAGGGGTGAGAAAGACATAGCAGGTGACAAGTGGGCAAAGTCAGAAACCTGGAGGAGGAAAGAAAAAAGTAAAAGGCCCAGAAGATCCATAACTTTAGAGCAAATTCGCAAATAATATCAGTTTACTGTGGCAGCAAGGCCTAGCCTCTGGTTTACTGCTAAATCTATTCTCCAAGAAGCACAGCAGTTGGAACACGTAATACAAAATTTCCTAGTTGTAAAATGGAAACATTAATACCTGCTTTTTCCTGTTTGAAATTGCAAAAAGTAATGTTAATATCAATAAAGCCCTTTATAAATGAACTCAAGAAACTCGGAAAGTATTACCTTTTTTTTTTTTTCTTCCCAATCACTCTTTATAGCTACTAGGCAGTAATGACTCTGTTTGTACTGACTCCTGAATGTGTCTGCATCCTGGAAATATTGCAGCGATCATCTTCACACCTGCAAAATATTCCTGCACCAGGTAGGTAAATGCTTACAGCTCAGCTCTTGGGCCTCCTCTAGGAGCTACTGCCTGTGAGGATCACGTTGATGCATGTTAGGGCATTTACAACAGTCTTTGTGCTACTGTGCTTAGTCGCCCAGTTGTGTCTGACTCTTCACGACCTCATGGACTGTAGCCCGCCAGGCTCCTCTGTCCATAAGGATTCTCCAGGCAAGAATACTGGAGTGGGTGCCATCCCCTCCTTCAGGGGATCTTCCCAACCCAGGGATCGAACCCAGGTCTCCTGCACTGCAGGCAGATTCTTTACTGTCTGAGCCATCAGGGAAGCCCTTTGGCAAAGGCCTGTTTAGGTTACTTCACTGAAGGCCTATGTCTAATTGGACAGCAGACCCTGAGTAGAAAGAACAATGCACTCTTCAGTTGGCAAAAACTCCTCCAAATATAAACAGATACAAGCAAGGCAATCTCAGTGTGAAGGGTGATTAGGACGTGACTTGTATTTTGGACAATAAACTACATTTATGATAGTCTCCAGGTTATTAAGTATCTCTGCTGTCAGAGAAAACTGGGGCTATTAACTTCTTCAGATAGAACCAGAGGGAAGAGCAATCATTTCTTTTATAAGCAGAAGGGAAGGTTCTGCTCAATAAAGATCAATTAAACATCTCTGTTAAAAGACTGCTTGGAGCTGGTGCCAATAGAAATTCCACTGTATTAACCAGTACTCCCTCCTGCCTTCCCACCTCTGGGGAAAATTTTAAGAGGACATTGGCTATTGTAAGCTCTATAAGGTGACAGGCGCTCTCACATCTGCGGCTGAATGATCTCTGATGCTGAGTGACTTTTCATGCATTTAGCAGGGGTACTCCCAGAGGATGGCAGGCAAATCAAGCACGCCTCTGAATTCAGATGAGCACCAGTCATCCTCACAAGGGAGTGAAAAAAGAATATAACAATAGGTACCTTAAAAATGATGTGGCAGTCCGAACTCATAATTCCCAGGGTACAGGAAGAGTTTTGGGGGCCCTCAGGGAATATCGATTGAATAAAGAAAACCCTCCACAATCTCCACCAACATCTCACACTTACCACCTCATTCTTGTCCTTTAAAATACAGCCTGCTTCTTACACTTTGGCTTAGACTGCATCCTCTCATGTAAATTCCATCATTTCTTGCTTTCTGAGCTTCCATATGGTTTTCTTACACTTCAGTTATAATACCTGCCTGACAGTGAATTTTCCAAACATCTGTCCCTCATCCAAGATGTAAACTTCTTATCTATCTTTTCATCCCTGATCACTAATTGGCCCCCCAATATGCGGTCTGATGCTTTGCATATGGCAGGCATGTTGAAATAAGCCTGCAAGTTGGTCTTGGGTAAACATTATTGCAGTCAGTATCTTGATAATCACAGTCCTGAAAGGTGGGCTGTATGCACCGGCCTGAGCCACATGAGAATTCAGACAGAATGATTAATATGGATCTAGAGGGACACATCTATCTACATTTAAACCCAGAAGTTATTGGACTTATTGGGTTCATAAAAAACTTTGTCTGGGTTTTCCTGTAACATGTTATGGAAAAGCCTGAATGAACTTATTGGCCAACCAATAAAAATCCCCAGCAGTAATGGGGATCAAAGTCTTGGACCTCCCTATAATAGTTTTCTATTGCTGTGTAACAAATTAGTACAAACTTAGCAGTTTGCCATATATAACTTTATCAGCTCATAGTTTCCATAGGTCAGAAATCCAGACATGATATGACTGAATTCTCACCTGCTGATGTCAAGGCCTTGCTCAGGGTTCTGGTTCTAATCTGGCATTCAGTGTCTGCTTCCAAGCTCATACTTCTTGGAAGAACTCATTTCTTTATGGTTGTAGGATGGAGAACCCTTTTCTTTGCTGCCTGTCAGTGAGGATGCTCTCTCAGCTTCTAGAGGGTAACCATTACCCTTGCCCCATGCCCCCTTCCATAACTACCACCAGCAATGGAGTCTCTTCCTTTATGCTGAATCCTCCTCTCACAGTAATTCTCTCTGACTTCTCTATTTCAGAATTCTAGACTCAGGCTTAAAGGGCTCACTTGATTTGATCAGGGCCATCAGGGTAATTTTGATCAACTAATTTGGGATCTTAATTTCCATCTGCAAAGTCCCTGCAAAGTGGCACTTAAATGGAGATGCAGATGTAGAGATCGAACTTCTGGGCACAGTGGGGGAAGGAGAGGGTGGGATGAATTGAGAAAGAAGCATTGACCTACATACACTACCATGTGTAAAACATAGCCAGTGGGGAGCTCTATATAACACAGGGAGCCTGGCCTGGTGCTCTGTGACAATTTAGGGGTGGGATGGGGGATAGTGGGAGGGAGGTTCAAGAGGGTGGGGATATATTCAAACATACAGTTATGACTGATTCGTGTTGCTGTAAGGCAGAAACCAACACAAGATTGTAAAGCAATTATCCTCCAATTAAAAAAATAAAAACAAAATTAGGGCAATTGAATCTTTAGAGGAAGGTGTGTATTCAGCATGGATGACCAAGCCAGAGGCCATCTTAGAATTCTGCCTTCTGGACACACCAACACACTGAAGTGAAAGCTTTGCTTTATCTGCGTGTATCTGACTTAAGTCTTCCAATGCGTCATAAGTTATGCAGACAGAGGAAGTCACAAACCTACGTCTGACATTGAAAGTGATGCTCCCTGAAGAGGGCGGGAAGACACAGCCTTGACTTTATCCCTTGATGAGCGTGACGTTTCATGGAGTTGGGGAGATTTTCATTGGGTCAGTTGCCTGATTGAGACAGTCTTAAATGAGTTGACAAATAGCAAGCATTAATGTCTCATTTTTAATACTATGATGAATGGTCCTCGAGAGGGGTCAGCAAACTGTAGCCGGTCACTCATCTTTGTAGCCAGTTACCCGACTGTGTAACTAAATTATTGGGCCACAGTCAGTCCTGTTCATTCACGAATTCTCTCCAGCTGCTTTTGCCTTTAGGAGTTGTGATGGAGAGCTAATAGCCCATAAAGCCAAAAATACTCCACGGCCGAGGCCGACTCCCGGTCTAAAACCAGTGGCACAATCTTCTGCTGATAAGAAACACCTGGATCATTTGTTAAAGCGGTGATTTCCGGGGCCATCTTGGAACCGCTGAAGAATCTCGAGGGTAGAGGCTTTGGGAAGGTAGAGTAAACAAGTTTCCTAGGTGATTCTGATCAGCAGGGAATTACTGGTCTCAGGTGTGCCTGCCTACCAGGCAAGGAAAGAGGCCTTACAGAAGCGGGGCTGGGCAGAGGCGCGCTGCCTTCGAGAGCACAGATCTGGCGATTCCACCAGGTAAGTTACTTTTCGGTCTCTTTCCTCCGCTGAGAAATGAGGGTAATGGTGCCTGGTTGGCAGCGTGTATATATATGTACATTGAGAGCCTAATTCAATGATCAGTAGCGGTCACCCTCACTTAGAGGAGGGGTACCGTGTAAACCCAGAAGACCCGACTGTGGAAACAGCTCCTAAACAAGACAGGCCCAGCAGGGCTTTTCAGTAGTCCACGGGTATGTAGTCGTCTTACTCCGAAAGAAAAACTCCCTTAAAGGAATCTCCCATTACCTTCAAGACAGCGTAAGGTCCTTTAGAACTCAGTTCTCCTCAGAATGCTGAGTATAATGAGAGGTGATCACTGGCTGTTTGAGGATATAGCTGAGTTTGCAAAGGAATGGTATAATTGAAAACTCTGGTACTTGGCAGAAGACACACACACACGCACGTATATACATATATAAATTTTTTTTACTGTTTCTGAGGTTAATGTTTTTTAAAAAAAATCTTTGCCTGATGAGATCATGCAAATTCAGCTACCCATGTAGCTGTTGAAAGATGGTTTTTCGATAAACTGCCCAGAAATCCTTGCAAGATACAGGACTCCAATAATAGCTCAGGTTACCAGGGAGTTTCATACTTAGCTAAAAGGGGGGAAAATCAATCTTGAATCTTTTAGTCCAGTGACTAAAGAATTGTTCCATTGATTTTGTTCAGCTACTCAGGTGGGTGTGCAATTGATCCTGATTTGATATTTAAAGTTTACTTTTTCTGGGAAGTATTAATTCGAACCTAGTAAGAGGGTAATTCTGTAATACTAGACGCTGTTTAAAGCCACTTTGCACAGCTTGTGTAAGCATCCAAGATAGTTTCCTCTTAACCTTTTCTTAAATATAGAACTTGAGTTTGTGTGTTTTTCCTCTTCTTAACAGAAGAGGGAGGCAAAGGCTTGCTTAAACAGTGTACCTAAAACCTCGGCTAGAGGGAAATGAATCCATACTTTTAGAGGAACAGGTAAACAAGAAGAGGATGAATTCTACCAGATATGATTTAGGATTTTTTTGTGAAAGAAAGGGGAGAAAAAGCACAATTGGCTGATTCATTTTGAAACTTTTTAAAAAAGAAAGTACCAGTGGGAACTGAGAAAAACAAACCTTCAGAGGGCTGGGGAGAGATATTCTTCATTTTTACTAAATGCAGTGTTGGAATCATGTTGTGCCCTAAAATACAACTGGATGAGCAGGGTGGTTCAGGGTCTGCCCAGATTAACTCCTTAAGCAAATTTCTAGGTCTCCAGGCCACCCGGCTGAGCTCCAGGCTGGCGGCTAGTGATGCCATGTGACTCCCTTCTGCTCCTCTCAAGCGGAAAAGCTGGAAGTGCTGACCGCCAATAGTTGCATGTACTCTTGCTGGGATGTCCAATTCTGAAAGGTCCTCTTAGGCTACTGTCTCTTGGGCAGATGCCTTCCCCCGACCCCAAACTCCAGAAGAGTTCCTATGGCTCACACCTGGTACCAGCCAGCAGCCAGGGACGCTTCCACCCTCAACACCCACCACTCCCAATAGTCCCTCCTGAAAACCTGCTGCTTATAGAGAATTCAGAGGAGCTTTTCCTACTGGGGTGGCTGTCTTGGTTAGAGGCTGTCTATCTTCTGTGGGTTCTGCCTCCTATGGTTTCCAAGGCAGCAGAAGGGAGATGCAGAGCCTTATTTGATGGGAGACATGAATATTTGGACTAGGTTCACTTCAGAGATTGATTTTTTTCCCCTGATACGTACATGTGATTTTTTTTTTTTTTGCTTGTTTTGCCTTGTTTTCTGTGGGGGTGGTGCTATGGAAATACTTGGGGATGGTGATCATTGGAGTCAGCTGAACTGAGTTTAGTTTGCTGTCACTTAGCAGTGTGACCTTGGACAAGATTCTTAACCTTTCTTGTCTCCATTGGTAGAATGGAATTACCATCCCCTTCTCACTTTCCTTTGAGATTGTCATGAAGAGCCAGTGAAATATGTATATGAAAGTGCTTTTGGGATGGCAAGGTACTCTGTATACAGTCTGTGTGGCAGATAACATCCCAGTTTGAATTTAAATGAAATTCAGAACTGTGATTAACAAAGTAAGCAGAGCCAGGAAGGGCTGAGGCAAGCAGGGTGGGCTAGAGTGCTCAGTTAAGGAGGCACTCCCTCATGGGGACTTTAATATGTGGGCTCTGAACCAGCAAGATGCTGAGAGTCAGTGTCTCCTTAAGTTCTGCACCCTAGTCACCTCGCTTCCCTCACCCAAATCCCGGTCCTGAGTGAAGGTAAAATATCTACCTATTGCAATTATAAATGTAATACACTCGCATTATAACTGGTGGACTTCTGTTATAACAAAGCTCACCAGTACCTAAATAAACTTGACAGGTTATTGCTGGGACAACTTCTGGGATGTCCTTCCTTGCATTTTTTCAGACTGCTACAACCTTAAACTAGGCTTTTGTTGTCACCTCATGGGCAGCACAGAAATATGGGAAAGAAACACCAATCTGATCTCAAAACCTCATGCATGTTTTAAATCTTTGCCATGGCTGTATTTGCAGACTCTGTGGAGGTCACACAGAATATGACACGTTAAAACATTTTTGAGCCCTACTTCGCCTAGCTTTCTCTCCCATAAACCAAATCTTTAGTAACAGCTCCAGGATCTCCATCTCCCCACTTCTTCTAAAAACCCTAGGTACTTCTTTCCTTCCATCTTCTGGTTGGCTGCCTGCCTTCCTTCATTTACTACTTCCTCTTTCATCTCTTCTTATGAAGATGAATATGGCCATTTGAAGACTCTTAACACTTGGATCTCTCTTACTGTTTCCCAGATCAGTTTCATAAAGGATCTGAGTGTTCAGAGAATGGGGGTGAGGGAGAAAGGTTTTCAATAATTCCATGGGTTTTGTTCCTGACATATAATATCAATGTGTACACCTCCCCTCCCTTCCCCACACATTTTGGAAATTTGATCACATTTTCCCTAATGTTTTCTGACTGGCTTGCTTCACTTAAAGATGCATCACAGAGGGACTTCTTGGTGGTCCAGTAGATAAGACTCTGCTCCCAATGTAGGGGACCTGGGTTTGATCCCTGGTCAGGGAACTAGAACTTGCGGGCCACAGCTAAGACCCAGAGCTGCCAAACAAATAAATATTTTTTTATAAAAAGGATGCATTGCAGAGATCTCCAGCAGTACTTACAAGTCGACATCATTTTTGTTTTGACAGCTGCCTATATTCTACCTTGTCAGTGTGTCATAATTTAACCCTTTCTGTACTGTACTAGGAGATGTGTGTTTCTCCTTTTTCACTTTTGCAAATAATCTGCAGTCAAAATCCTTTTACACCTTTTACTTCCTTGTGCACTTAGAGGTTTAATTTGCTGGGTCAAACAGAATGTACATTTTGACAGCAGATTATGGGAAGGGTGATTGTGAGCACACCTTGGACTCTGTCCCTGGTATATTTCTTCCTGATCAACCTCAACTGGGTTCACATTCACATACAGTTTTCATTTATAGCTTAGAGGCTGTAAGTAAAAACTGGAAGAGTGGTTTTCCTAAAAAACTTTCAGTAAAATATTGTGTGTGGTGCTAATATGACTGATCTGGGAATAGCAACTGGAAGGAAGAATGAGATATTCCCTATCTACCTGGTGACTCAGACGGTAAAGAATTTGCCTACAGTGCAGGAGACCCAGGTTTGATTTCTGGGTAGGGAAAACCCCTGGAGACAGAAACGGCAACCCACTCCAGTATTCTTGCCTAGAGAATCCTATGGACAAAAGAGCCTGGGGGGCTACAATCCATGGGGTTGCAGAGAGTCAGCCACGACTGAGCAACTAATATATACTCTGTATAAACGATCCTGCAGTTTTGGCCTGGCTGGAGTTAGAGGCCTTGGGGTGCTTGAAGGCTCAAGAGAGGAAGTCGTGCAAACGCAGCGCCGCCCAGTGGCCGGCTGGAGAAGAGGACGGCTTTGTTTGCAGGTGCAGACCCCAAATCCTTGAGATCGCCTAGATATGCTTAAGGTGCATTTTACTGGAGGCTGATGTCCTGCATGAACAGCAGCGAGATTGGAGCCAGTGACATTTGGGTTATTGTTAAAGTGACTCCATGTGAAGCCATAGACTGGTGCCTGGGGCAGTGTAGGTTACTGTTGCTTTCAAGTGAATTTGCATTTTATGTCTCATGCAGTATCTACTCATATTAGAAAGAGATCGTAGCAATATACCAGGAGCAAGTCATTTCTAGGCAGTGTTTATTTGACTGCAGGGACCTCTGCCATAACTCTGTGGCCCCAAAGTTGGGAACTATTGAGATGAAATATTGAAAAGCTGAGTGCAAATGAAATCATTAACTCAATGTCAAGGGGGGTGTGTTCTTTAAAGGAATCCTGGGGTGAATTCTCACCATACAGAAGGAACACCGTTACTTCAACTAAAGATGCTAAAATGACTCCCTGATATAATAAGTCAACTTCTCCAGGCAGCTTGTTACCCCTTCAAAACGAGTACCCACCCTATAACGATCCCTGTTTCCTGTGGCTCTGATCAGGGCAGGTGCTGTCCCCTCTATCAGGAAACAGAAGGCCTATTTTTGTTCTAAATCATTTCTTCTGCTTTTGTACCTCCCTGAGATGCCTGTTCAGCCATCTGAAACCTACCATCTTTCCTGTCCTTAACACCCACTCTCTCTAAGTCTTCTCAGCCAAACTGGGCCTGAAGTGACTTCAGAAGCTTTTACACTTGGTGTCAGATATTTGATGTGGCCTGTTTCAAGTCTGTCGTGTGTCTTCTCAGATAGACTATGAATTCTGACTTCTGTGGTGCTTAATGTCTCCATAGCTCCTTGAAGGGAGATGCTAGACACAAAATAGTGTAATATTTCAGTGACTTGCTACATGATGAAAAAAAGGAAAGCCTTTTTATAAACATAGATCTTCATATATTAGATCTGCTTCATGTAGATATAAAAAGCTTCATTCATTTACCCATTCAGTCACGCATATGTATGCATACACCCACATGCGTGCACATATGTACACACACACACGCTCATACAGGCTGGTCACAGGTGTAGGTGCATAACTTTTTTTTAAAAAATGGAGATGTTTTTGCACAAAGTATGCCCGCCAACATGGAAAATCAAGCCTGTGGCTCATAAAAATAGAGACTGAGAATCCTGACTACGGGGATCACGTGTCCTTTTTCCCGGGGCCTGGCACACTGCTCAGGAAACACTGTTGGTGAGTCGCGGTCACATATCTCTTGGGTTCCGCTCTGTTTCTTGGTCTGTTTTGTGTTGACTTCTTCTGTGTGAACAATGTGTTGCTGGTCTCTGGGTTAAGAGAAGTTAAGGCACACAGGCCAATGACCAACCACTAACTGGTGAGTTCAGGGGATCTAATATCTTGGGAGGATTTATACCAATTAATTAACTGCCTGAATACCAAGTTCCTTCCTATTAGCTTTGTAATAAGCGGAGCCTGGGTCTCACATTTATCCCAAGAAGACAGCTTTATCCAAATCATCTATATTTTAATAAGCAGTACCAAACTTCAGGCCCCAGAAACACATTTTAAATAATTCTTGCCATGCCATATATTTTAAGTATCATTAAAAAGCCATTTTCTTACTTTTAAAAAAAGTGTGCAGTAGATTTTGTGAAACCTATAACAAGTCTATAAAAAATTGATAATTTTTCCACAGGGATATATTCAGATGATTTTTATTCTGCTTGCTAAATGAAAAAAATCTAGTGTGCATGGGTCCTTTATCTTATTTATACCCCCTGAGTATAATCACCATGTTCCCAAACAAAGAGGAATGGATTACATGGTTTGATTAGCCAAATCCCTTCCTGTGGTGGGCAAAGGAGTTGGTGTAGTTCTGAACTAGGAAGTTTGATTTCCCTTTCAAATGCCTCACTTTCTTATTCAAATATTGCCTTTCAGTCAGCTCCATGTAAAATGGAGAATATAACATGGGTGTTGAGATGAATTTTGGCTGCTGGTGGAATGAACATGTGATGGAAATAAGTCACTTTAGGGCCCAAGGACGATGTAGAGAGAGGTTTACAGTCAAAGATAATAATTATTCTGTCCTTTACCTAGCATTTCTTTTTCTGTCTTTTAAACTGAAAAGACAGTTTGTCTTAGTTCTCTGGCCTTCATTGCTTCAAGCTGGTTGTGATGTTGCTGCCTTCCCAGCATTCATTCTCTCCCTGATCGTGAAACGGGTCAAGGGATAGGGAGAGATGGGGTATCATCATGCTCTTGTGAATTGCTCCTCCTCCTCCCTTCCATCTGGGACTGGATGGGGAACTGGGCATCTTGTGCAGGTGCCAGTGGGATAGAGGTAGCACTGCCACCATAACTAAGGTGGGAGTAGAAAGTCTTCTAAGCTGGGGTGGCGGGTGAGCACACACACTCGCTTCACAAAAGGGATGAAATAGGCCATACGTACAGGCTCGAGAGACTGCTGTGATGAGTACAGGGGGCCTCAGTGGTGCTCTCTAAGCTTGGACTCTTACACTGGGGCTACATCGTGTCTGATCTCAAGGACCATGGTAGTGAATGTGAACTGAACTGATTCTGCACTGAGGGGCCATAAGGGTTTTTGAGCTGGAGAATTTTGAGAGTATGATTTAACCTGAGGCCTTTGAAACTGTCTTAAAGAGAATTTAGAAGTTGTCTTGTCTAGTGGTTTTAAACCTTTGCTTTGATGATCTCCCTGCAGGGCTGTTCTGGAGGGAGGGGCTGGGAAAAGAAGCTGAGAGGCTGAGACCTTAGGTGCCTATTCCCACTGAATCAGCAGTTCCGCCTCTGTTTTCCTTACTGAGCAGCCAGGTAAGAGTCCTTTCATCGCTTCTTTCCTCCATCCTTTCCTCCTTTCCTGTGGTTAAGCACATAGCAAAAAATTCCATCTTTACTGAGTAGTACATTTAAAAACAGTTGTGTTAAGTGTGTGTATGTGCGTGCGTGCTCAGTCGCATCCAATTCTTTGCGACCCCAGGGACTGTAGCCCCCCAGGATCCTCTATCCATGTAATTTTTCCAGGCAAGAATACTGGAGTGAGTTGCCATTCCTTCTCCAGAGGATCTTCCCAACCCAGTGTACTCACTGTTAAACAGATCTCCAGACTGTTTCCTCTTGCAAACGCAACTCTATTCTCTTTAAAAAGCAATTCTCCCCCCCCCCCTTCTACATTGTTTCTATGAATTTGACTAGCCAAGTAAGATTGCTTTTCAAAAAGCAATCAAGCAGCTGAAAAGGTTTGATAGCCCCCTAGTATATCCATCATTCCTCACTGTCTGCCCTCCGACCCCCAGACAGAGAACACACTGAAATCCTAGAGGTCCTGGGAGGCCAAAGTGGCCACACAGTGCAGATGTTATACACACAGCTACTTAAGCTGGATTGCCAGGTTCAAATTTTGGTTCTGACTCTGTGTATGTGACACTGGGCAAGTAATTTAACACAGTGCCTCAGTTTGCTCATCGGTTACAGGGACATGATGGTAATAGAACTGGCTTTGTAGCCTTGTTGTGAAGATTAAGCGAGGTAATCTAAACAAAACACTTGGAACAGGGCCTGACACGTATATAAGTGTCTGCTGTTATTGTTAAGTGACTTCTAGCATGACACAGTTCCTTTTAAGGAGAGCTGTAACTTTGGGCCTACTATCAGCTCCTTGGTGTGTGTCTTTTGAGTTTGCACTTAAGACTGAATAGATAGACAGTTTTGACTTGCAACGTTTCCTCCTACACATCCTTATCTCTCACCTAGGGCACACCATTGATCTTGAAGGATGCTCCATCAGTATCTTAATCTTCAAGGGAGAAGTCTGCAGCTCATCTCAGACAGTGCAAGAAGGATGGTCATCCGATGGCATAAATTCAGCAAATATGTATTGACTACTTTGATGTAAGGACACCTCAGGTGGATACAGGGGACACTGAGCAAACCAGCCCCAAATCCTTACTCTTGAGGAGTTTGTGTTTTCTTGGGGCAGAGCTTTATAATGCAGCCCTCTTAAATGTTTTTCTTGAGCTCATCTAGCCAAGGAAGATGAAAAGTTTGCCTAAAAATGTTCAAGTCTGGAATGCTCCAGACTTCTTGCTAGCTTTTGAACACTGGTTCATAAAAATAGATACTAAATACTGTATGGAAATTCTGGTGGTTTCAGATTTGAGGCGATTTTTCAGATACAAAGTTTCCAGATTGATTTACTTCCAGTTCTTACTCTGGGGTTGCAGGTATAGTACAGTTCATTACACTTAGAACTTGGTAAGGACAACATAAGGCTCATTTTACCTGTGCTTCAATCGGATGTCAGAAGGAATGTGGGATTTCATCTGCCTGTGCCTCTCCTGGGCTTCATCCTTTCCTCCTCGATGTGAACAGTTGACATTCAGACCCAGAGGAAGTGGAAGCAGGTGTAGTGGGGTTGGGATTAGTCTTCTAGGGGGAAGAAAACAGGAACTGACATCATAAGCTAGGGCTATGCAGCTGTGCTACCCACCTGTGCCATTTGGGTCACGGCCACTGTTGTAAAGCACAGCACTTCTTTTCTGGGATCCTATAAGTACTTCATTGGTAGGTGCTTCCCAACACAGCATTTCCAGGATGCCGCTGCTATCAGTCAAGATCGTTGGGTGATAAGCATCCCATATGCTATTTGGAACTGCTGGAACTGATGTGGTGGCCTTAAAGCCAACAGGCTCAGTCATCAGGAGCTGTGGCCCATTGTTCATTGCCCATTACCCTCACTTCTTTCCCTTTAAGTGGTTGCTGTTTTGTTCAGGTAGAGTGAAGATGCTTTGATCTTAGGAAACAGATACCCCTCCTCTAACCCTAAGGGATGAAGCATGGAGTTCTGAACTACTTGTAGTAAACCTGTTCAGTTCAGTTCAGTTGCTCAATCGTGTCCGATTCTTTGCGACCCCATGAATTGCAGCACGCCAGGCCTCCCTGTCCATCACCAAATCCCAGAGTTCATGCAATTGCATGTCCACTGAGGTGGTGATGCCATCCAGCCATCTCCTCTGCCATCCCCTTCTCCTCCTGCTCCCAATCCCTCCCAGCATCAGAGTCTTTTCCAATGAGTCAACTCTTCACATGAGGTGGCCAGAGTATTGGAGTTTCAGCTTTAGCATCAGTCCTTCCAAAGAAAACCCAGGACTGATCTCCTTTAGAATAGACTGGTTGGATCTCCTTGCAGTCCAAGGGACTCTCAAGAGTCTTCTCCAACACCACACTTCAAAAGCATCAATTCTTTGGTGCTCAGCTTTCTTCCCAGTCCAACTCTTACATCCATACATGACCAATGGAAAAACCATAGCCTTGACTAGACGGACTTTTGTTGGCAAAGTAGTGTCTCTGCTTTTGAATATGCTATCTAGGTTGGTCTTAATTTTCCTTCCAAGGAGTAAGTGTCTTTTAATTTCATGGCTGCAATCACCATCTGCAGTAATTTGGGAGCCCCCCAAAATAAAGTCTGACACTGTTTCTACTGTTTCCCCATCTATTTCCCATGAAGTGATGGGACCAGATGCCATGATCATTGTTTTCTGAATGTTGAACTTTCAACATTTTGAAAGTGAAAAGACAACTTTTTCACTTTCCTCTTTCACTTTCATCAAGAGGCTTTTTAGTTCCTCTTCACTTTCTGCCATAAGGGTGGTGTCATCTACAAATCTGAGGGTATTGATATTTCTCTCCCGGCAATCTTGATTCCAGCTTGTGCTTCTTCCAGCCCAGCGTTTCTCAAGATGTACTCTGCATAGAAGTTAAATAAGCGGGGTGACAATATACAGCCTTGATGTACTCCTTTTCCTATTTGGAACCAGTCTGTTGTTCCATGTCCAATTCTAACTGTTGCTTCCTGACCTGCATATCCAGACCCAAACCCATCCTACTTTATGGCTCAGAATGGCAATGTGACATTGGCCAATGAGTTTTGTGGTTTCTAGGATAAAATTTTAAAAATGTTTCCCTATAGAAATCTGATAATGAGTTTGCCTTATACCTCCTCTTTCTTCCCAAGTTTGAACACTATTGTGATGATACAATATCTGGAGCAGTAGCAGCCAATTTGCAACCCTAAGTTTAGCAACAGGAAAATCAGAGAAACCAGGTGGAACCTGATTGGCAGGCTGTCACCAGAACTGGAATGCTGTTGCTGCTGCTGCTAAGTTGCTTCAGTCCTGTCGGACTCTGTGCAACCCCATAGATGGCTGCCCACCAGACACCCCCATCCCTGGGATTCTCCAGCCAAGAACACTGGAGTGGGTTGCCATTTCCTTCTCCAGTGCATGAAAGTGAAAAGTGAAAGTGAAGTTGCTCAGTCGTGTCCGACTCCTAGTGACCCCATGGACTGCAGCCTACCAGGCTCCTCTGTCCATGGGATTTTCCAGGCAAGAGTACTGGAGTGGGTTGCTATTGCCTTCTCTGAGAACTGGAATACATGCTCCCAAATTTCCTGTTATATGAGATTAGATATCTTTATCACAAGTGTTCAGTTCAGTTCAGTTGCTCAGTCGTGTCCGACTCTTTGCGACTCCATGAATCACAGCATGCCAGGCCTCCCTGTTCATCACCAACTCCCGGATTTCACTCAGACTCACGTCCATCGAGTCCATGATGCCATCCAGCCATCTCATCCTCTGTCGTCCCCTTCTCCTCCTGCCCCCAATCCCTCTCAGCATCAGAGTCTTTTCCAATGAGTCAACTCTTCTCATGAGGTGGCCAGAGTACTGGAGTTTCAGCTTTAGCATCATTGCTTCCAAAGAAATCCCAGGGCTGATCTCCTTCAGAATGGACGGGTTGGATCTCCTTGCAGTCCAAGGGACTCTCAAGAGTCTTCTCCAACACCACAGTTCAAAAGCATCAATTATTTGGCGTTCAGCCTTCTTCACAGTCCAACTCTCACATCCATACATGACCACAGGAAAAACCATAGCCTTGACTAGACGGACCTTAGTCGGCAAAGTAATGTCTCCGCTTTTGAATATACTATCTAGGTTGGTCATAACTTTTCTTCCAAGGAGTAAGTGTCTTTTAATTTCATGGCTGCAGTCACCATCTGCAGTGCTTTTGGAGCCCCCAAAAATAAAGTCTGACACTGTTTCCACTGTTTCCCCATCTATTTCCCATGAAGTGATCACATGTGTTAATCTGGTTCTATTACTGGAAACTGGGAGTATTCTCATTCTCCTCATCTTTGAGATTAGATGCCCACATCACAGATGGGTTTCCATAATTGTGACTCACATATACCTATTCATCTATGATTTTTGACCCAGGATCATTGGTCTTTACTGCTGGGGAAACAACTTTTAAGAACCTCTAATTGCCGGTTTCCCGCATTAGGTTCCATGCAACTTATAGGCCTGTCAGTCACTTCCACCAGGAAGGTTCCATGACGAGTTAAATTTTGGAATCCTGCCTATGATGTCACCACCTCAAGGTAATAGGTTCTGTGTCTCTAGTTCTTCTGTCTGTTACTGCCTTTGTTCTGGACCCCTTCCCTCACTTGTCTGGACTTCTTTAGTAGCCTTATTTCTGATACCCCCACATGGCATTATTCCCCACCATCTTTGATCTTACATGTTACCTCCATTCACTCATAGCTGAGCACATGCTGGATGCTGGCATTGTTCTAGTTGCTGGGCAGTGGCCTGCCCTCCTGGAGTTTTTATATTTTAGTCAAGGGAGTGATGTAGTGGTAAAAAAAAAAAAAACAAAAAACAAAAACACAATGCTACAGTGAAATATATGCAGGATAGGAGAGAATAATAGCTTCGGAGAAAAATCATAGCTTCGGGGAAAGGAGAAGAGCTACAACTTTGAATAGAGTTTCAGGGTAGACATTTCTGTGAATGTGACATATAGGTGGAGGCCTGAAGAAAAGCTCTCCAGGGAGAGAGAACAGCATGCATTGATGTTCTGAGGCGGGAGAAGGCTTGTGGAAGAGTGAGGAAGAGAGAATGAGTGGAGTGGAGGGAGGAGAGGAAGTAGTGGGGGCTTTGACCACCTGAGCTGTGGAGACCAGTCATGTAATGCCTGCTGCACCCCTGCAGGGACGCGCAGTGCTGAGTGAGGGGGGACGTGTCAGGCAAGTTCTGAGCAGGGAAGTGATGTAATGACAGACATATGTTTTAAAAGGATGCGTCTGCTTGCTGCAGTGAGATAGACTGTGGAGGCAGTGCTGGAAGGGAAGTGGAGACCCAGTGGCAGGTAACTACAGTAATCCAGACGAGATGATGGCTTGGAGTAGGGTGTTTGCAGGGGAAGAATTGAGACTTGACTGGATTCCAGGTGTATTTTGAAAATAGGGACAGGATATCATGATAAATAGACATGGTTATGTGTAAAAGTAGGATCAAGGATGATTGTAGGGTTTTTTAAACTATGAAAGTAGAAGGTTGGAGTCACCTTTTATTATGATGGGGAAGACTGTGGAAAGAGCAGGTTGGGGAAGTGAGACAGGATGTCAGTCTTGGACAAGTTAAGTTTGAGATGCCTGTTAGAGCTGTAAGTAGAGATGTTTAGTAATCACTAATATATAAGCCCTTGTAATGCACATCAGAGTTCATGGACAAAGTACAGGCTGAAGATATGCACTTGGAGACCGTCAGCAAATCCATTGTACTAAATGCATTGAGAACACCTAGGGGATGAGGGGATGAGGAGAAGCAAACAGGCATGGGGACTGAGTCCTGGAATGCTTCAGAGTTTACATACAGATCAGGGGGTCAGTAAGAGCCTGAGAAGGAGCAGCTAGAGGTAAGATAAAGAATAAGATATGCTGGAAGCTGAAGTTATTTCCAGGAGGATGGGTTGATCATATGCTGGGTCAAATGCTGCTGAGGACTGAGAAGTGACCTGGGATTTAGCAAGGGGAAGTCACTTATGGGACTGATAGGGCAGTTTTGGTGGAATCGTGGGGCAACAGTCAGAGTGAAGCAGAGGAGAGGGACAATGAGTCTAGACAAGTTCTGGAAGGAGTTTTGCTGTAAAAGGGATGAGAGATGGGGAGGTAGCTGAAGGGGAATGTGGGATCCAAGAGAATGTTTTGTTACGGCAAAAATTATACTGGGAGAAGCTAAATGGGCAAGGAAGATTTTATTCAAGGCTATTGCAATAGGAGAGAGAGGCCAGATCTCATTCTGAGCTCAGCTCATCTGAAGCCGGGGTCAGAGAGGGTTCTTAAGGGCGTTGATGATAGGGAGCTGTAGGCTATCCATATTTGCCAATTGGTTTTACCCAAAAGAAAAGTAAACTCATATCTTTATAATAGGAGGGAGTTTACAACTTGAAGCAAGTTTACAACTTGAAGCAAGGTGCCCACTGAGGTTAGATTCCTCCCCTTTCATAGGAAATGGGTGGTGAAGATGCTGTCCTCTTTGATTGCATCAGTATTTCAAGAGAAGGTGCCCAGGTCCTGGAGAAAGATCGTACTGGATTGAGAAACCAAGAAGCTTTATAAAAAGATTTTCTGGTAATTTTTAAGGAGGACAGAGAGAGAATATACAAGTTTTCTAAAGAAAATGCTCCAGAGTCAGGAAGAATACTATCTAAAGTTTAATCTGCTTGAGGGGATTAAGGCCATTTTGGCCAGTTTCTACAATAGCAACATCATCTTCCTCTTAAATTTCTGAGGTCTTCAGGATAATTAAGACTCTTTCCTAGTCTGCTGCAGCCTCATGTGTATCCACCCTGCCTATTCCTGAGGCCAACTGATACCCCCAGCACTCTTGGCTGTTTTTGGACCATTCTAGAGAGTGTTGTACAGGCTTACCTCTTTCTAGCTGTTCACCTCTCTGGTTACCTGCCAGGGCCCTTCCTGTGCAGGTCACAGCTCCCTCTCTTTTTTAAAAGAATTAATTAATTTATTTTAATTGGAGACTAATTACTTTATAATATTGTGGTTGTTTTTGCCATACATTGACATGAATCAGCCACCAGTGTACATGTGCCCCTCCTGTCCCAAGCCCCTCTGCCACATCCCTCCTCATCCCATCCCTCTAGGTTGGCCCAGTGCACCAGCTTTGAGTGCCCTGTTTCATGCATTGAACTTGGACTGGTCATCTCTCTCACATATGGTAATGTACATGTTTCAATGCTGTTCTACCAAATCATCCCTTCCTCGCCTTCTCCCACAGAGTCCAACAGTCTGTTCGTTATATCTGTGACTTTTTTGCTGTCTTGTGTATATGGTCATCGTTACCATCTTTCTAAATTCCATATATACATGCATTAATACACTGTATTGGTGTTTTTCTTTCTGACTTACTTCACTCTGTATAATAGGCTCCAGTTTCATCTGCCTCATTAGAACTGGGTCAAATGCATTCTTTTAAATAGCTGAGTAATATTCCATTGTGTATATGTACCACAACTTTATCTACTCGTCTGCTGATAGACATCTAGGTTGCTTCCATGTCCTAGCTATTGCAAACAGTGCTTCAAAGGACACTGGGGTTCATGTGTCTCTTTCATTTCTGGTTTCCTTGGTGTGTATGCATAGCAGTGGGATTGCTGGGTCATAGGCAGTTCTCTTTCCAGTTTTTAAAGTAATCTGCACTGTTCTCCATAGTGGCTATACTAGTTTGCATTCCCACCAACAGTGTAAGAGGGTTCCCTTTTCTCCACACCCTCTTCAGCATTTATTGTTTGTAAACTCTTTGATAGCAGCCATTCCAACCGGTATGAGATGGTACCTCATTGTGGTTTTGATTGCTCTGATAATGAGTGATGTTTGGCATCTTTTCATGTGTTTGTTAGCTGTATGTCTTCTTTGGAGAAATGTCTGTTTAGTTCTTTCTCTCACTTTTTGATTGGGTTGTTTATTTTTCTGGTATTGAGATGCATGAGCTGCTTGTATATTTTTGAGATTAATTCTTTGTCAGTTGCTTCATTTGCTATTATTTTCTCCCATTCTGAAGGCTATCTTTTCACCTTGCTTATAGTTTCCTTTGTTGTGCAAAAACTTTTAAGTTTAATTAGGTCTTATTTGTTTATTTTTGCCCTGGGAGGTGGGTCATAGAGGATCTTGCTGTGATTTATGTCATCAAATGTTTTGCCTATGTTTTCCTCTAGGAGTTTTATAGTTTCTGATCTTACGTTTAGATCTTTAATCCATTTTGATTTTATTTTTGTGATGGTGTTAGAAAGTGTTCTAGTTTCATTCTTTTATAGGTGGTTGACCAGTTCTCCCAGCACCACTTGTTTAAGAGATTCTTTTCTCCATTGTATATTTTTGCCTTCCTTTGTCAAGGATAACATGACCATAGGTGCATGGATTCATCTCTGGGCTATTTTGTTCCATTGATCTATATTTTTTTATTTGTGCCAGTACCATACTGTTTTGATGACTGTGGCTTTGTAGTACAGTCTGAAGTCGGGCAGGTTGATTCCTCCAGTACCATTCTTCTTAAGATTGCTTTGGCTATTCGAGGGGTTGTTTTTTTTTTTTTGAGTTTCCATACAAACAGTGAAGTTATTTGTTCTAGTTCTGTGAAAAATATTGTTGGTAGCTTGATAGGGCTTGCATTGACTCCAAAGATGCTTTGGGTAGTATACTCATTTTCACTATATGGATTCTTCTGATCCATGAACATGGTATATTTCTCCATCTATTTGTTAAGTATTTTATTCTTTTCATTGCAGTGGTGAATGGGATTGTTTCCTTAATTTCTCTTTCTGTTTTTTCATTGTTAGTGTATAGGAATACAAGGGATTTCTGTGTATTAACTTTATATCCTGAAACTTTACTATATTCATTGACTAGCTCTAGTAATTTTCTGGTGTGTTTAGGGTTTTCTATGTATAGGATCATGTCATCTTCAAACAGTGAGAGTTTTACTTCTTTTTCAATCTGGATTCCTTTTATTTCCTTTTTCTTCTCTGATTGCTGTGGCTAAAACTTCCAAAACTATGTTGAATATTTGTGGTGAGAGTGGGCACCCTTGTCTTGTTTCTGACTTTAGAGGAACTGCTTTCAATTTTTCACCATTGAGGATAATGTTTGCTGTGGGTTTATCATATATGGCTTTTATTACGTTGAGGTATGTTCCTTCTATTCCTGCTTTCTGGAGAGTTTTTATCATAAATGGGTGTTGAATTTTGTCAAAGGCTTTCTCTGCATCTATTGTGATAATCATATGGTTTTTATCTTTCAATTTGTTAATGTGATGTATCACATTAATTGACTTGCAAATATTGAAGAATCCTTGCATCCCTAGGATAAAGCCCACTTGGTTTTGATGTATGATCTTTTTTAATATGTTGTTGGATTCTGTTTGCTAGAATTTTGCTGAGGATTTTTGCATCTATGTTCATCAGTGATATTGGCCTCTAGTTTTCTTTTCTTGTGGCATCTTTGTCTGGTTTTGGTATTAGGGTGATGGTGGCCTCATAGAATGAGTTTGGGAGTTTACCTTCCTCTGCAATTTTCTGGAAGAGTTTGAGTAGGATAGGTGTTAGCTCTTCTCTAAATTTTTGGTAGAATTCACCTGAGAAGCCATCTGGTCCTGGGCTTTTGTTTGCTGGAAGATTTTTGATTACAGTTTTGATTTCCATACTTGTGATGGGTCTGTTAAGATTTTCTGTTTCTTCCTGATTCAGTTTTGGAAGGTTGTACTTTTCTGAAAATTTGTCCATTTCTTCCAGCTTGTCCACTTTATTGTCATTTAGTTGCTGATAATAGTCTTTTATGATCCTTTGTATTTCTGTGTTGTCTGTTGTGATTTCTCCATTTTCATTTCTAATTTTGTTGATTTGATTCTATTCCTTTTTCTTTCTTGATAAGTCTGGCTAATAGTTTGTCTATTTTATTTATCTTCTCAAAGAACCAGCTTTTAGTCTTGCTTTTTGCTATAGTTTCCTTTGTTTCTTTTTAATTTATTTCTGCTTTGATTTTTATTATTTCCTTCTACTAACTTTGGGGTTCATCACTTTTTCTTTTTCTAGTTGCGTTAGCTGTAAAGTTAGGTTATTTATTTGATGTTTCTCTTGTTTCTTGAGGTAAGCTTTTATTGTTATGAATCTTCCTCTTAGCGCTGCTTTTACTGAATCCCATAGGTTTTGGGTTGTCATGTTTTCATTTGTTTTTATGCATATTTTAATTTCCTTTTTCATTTCTTCCGTGATCTGTTGGTTATTCAGAAGCGTGTTGTTTAGCCTCCATATGTTTTTGCTTTTAATAGTTTTTTTTTTTTCCCTGTAGTTGACATCTAATCTTACCTCATTGTGATCCAAAAAGATGCTTGGAATGATTTCAATATTTTTGAATTTGCCAAGGCTAGATTTATGGCCCAGGATGTGATCTATCCTGGAGAAGGTTCTGTGTGCACTTGAAAAAAAGGTGAAGTTCATTGTTTTGGGTTGAAAGGTCTATAGACCTTTCAATTAGGTCTAACTGGTCCATTATATTATTTAAAGCTTGTGTTTCCTTGCTAGTTTTCTGTTTGGTTGATCTATCCATAGGCATGATTGGGGTATTAAAGTCTCCCACTATTATTGTGTTACTGTTAATCTCCCCTTTCACACTTGTTAGTATTTGCTTGCATATTGAGGTGCTCCTATGTTTAATGCACATATATTTATAATTGTTATATCTTTTTCTTGGATTGATCCTTTGATCATTATGTAGTGTCCTTCTTTGTCTCTTTTCACAGCCTTTATTTCAAAGTCTATTTTATCTGATATGAGTATTGCTACTCCTGCTTTCTTTTGGTCTTCATTTGCATGAAGTATCTTTTTCCAGCCCTTCACTTTCAGTCTGTATGTATCCCTTGGTTTGAGGTGGATCTCCTCTAGGCAACATATATAGGGATCTTGTTTTTGTATCCATTCAGCCAGTCTTTGTCTTTTGGTTGGGGCATTCAACCCATTCACATTCAAGGTAATTATTGATAAGTATGATCCTGTTGCCATTTACTTTGTTGTTTTGAGTTCGATTTTATAAGCCTTTTCTGTGTTTCCTGTGTAGAGAATATCCTTTAGCATTTGTTGAAGAGCTGGTTTGGTGGTGCTGAACTCTCTCAGCTTTTGCTTGTCTGTAAAGCTTTTGATTTCTCTTTCATATCTGAATGAGGTCCTTGCTCGGTACAGTAGTGTTGGTTGCAGGTTTTTCTCTTTCATCACTTTAAGTATGTCCTGCCATTCCCCTCTGACCTGAAGAGTTTCTATTGAAAAATCAGCAGTTATCCTTATGGGGATCCCCTTGTGTGTTATTTGTTGCTTTTCCCTTGCTGCTTTTAATATTTACTCTTTGTGTTTGATCTTCATTAGTTTGATTAATATGTGTCTTTGGGTGTTTCACCTTGGGTTTATCCTGTTTGGGACTCTCTGGGTTTCTTGGACTTGGGTGGCTATTTCCTTCCCCATTTTAGGGAAGTTTTCAACAATTATCTCCTCAAGTATTTTCTCATCCCCTTTCTTTTTGTTTTCTTCTTCTGGGACACCTATGATTCGAATGTTGGGATGTTTAACATTGTCCCAGAAGTCTCTGAGGTTGTCCTCATTTCTTTTAATTCTTTTCTTTTTCCTCTCTGCTTCATTTATTTCCACCATTCTATCTTCCATCTCACTTATCTTCTCTTCTGCCTCCGTTATTCTACTGTTGGTTGCCTCCAGAGTGCTTTTGATCTCAGTTATTGCATTATTCATTATTGATTGACTGTTTTTTTGTTTCTTCTATGTCCTTGTTAAACACTTCTTGCATCTTCTCAATCCTTTTCTCTAGTCTATTTATCTGTAACTCCATTTTGTTTTCAAGATTTTGGATCATCTTTACTATCGTTATTCCTAATTCTTTTTCAGGGAGACTCCCTATCTCCTCCTCTTTGGTTTGGTTTGGCGGGTATTTATCATGTTCCTTTACCAGCTGAATAGTTCTCTGCCTTTTCATTTTGTTTAGATTGCTGTGTTTGGGTTGCCCTTTCTGTAGGCTTGAAGTTTGTGGTTCCTCTTTATCGTGGAGTCTTCTCCCTGTGGATGGAGTTGGACTAGTGGTTTGTCAAGGTTTCCTGGTTGAGGGAGCTTGCATCTGTGTTCTGGTGGGTGGAGCTGGATCTCTTCTCTCTGGAGTGCAGGGAAGTGTCTGGTAGTGAGTTTTGGGGTGTCTATGGGTTTGACACTGCTTTGGTCAGCCTGTCTTTTAATGCTCAGGGCTGTGTTCCTGCATTGCTGGAGAATTAGCTTGGTATGTGTTGCACTGGAACTTGTTGGCTCTTGAGTGGAGCTTGGTTTTGGCGTAGGTATGGAGACTTTTGGGTGAGCTCTTGTCTATTAATATTCTCTGGAATCAGGAGTTCTCTGATGTTCTCAAGTTTTGGAATTAAGCCTCTTGCTTCTGAATTTCAGTCCTTCTCTCACAGGGGCCTCAAGACTTCTCCATCCATACAGCACAGATGATAAAGCATCTAGGTTAATGGCGAAACAGTTCTCCACAGTGAGAGACACTAAGAAGATTTACAGAGTTACATTGAGAAGAGAAGAGGGAGGAAGGAGATAGAGGTGACCGGGAGAAGAGGGGAAGTCAAAAGGGGAGAGAGCAATCTATCCAGTAAGCAGTTTCCTAAGTGTTCTCTACAGCCTTGAACACACAGAGAGATTCACAGAATTAAGTAGAGAAGAGAAGGGAGAAGGAGAAAGAGGTGACGTAGGGGAGAAAAAGGGTCAAAAGGGGAGAGAGCAATCAAGCCAGTAATCACATCCCTAAGTGAAAATGGATACCGAAGATTAGATGATTAAAGGTACAGAATTGATAATACCAAAAAGCAAAGATTAAAAATCTAAAATAGAGGTTACACTCTCAAAAATACAATATAAAAATCTAAAACAAAATCACAAAAATTAAAAAAATATATATGAAATTTGTTTTAAAAATAGGGTCTTTTGGGGCAAGGTAACAGTAGGTTGTAAAAATGAAAATTAAAGGAGTAATAAAGACAGATAACACCACCCTTATGGCAGAAAGTGAAGAGGAACTAGAAAGCCTCTTGATGAAAGTGAAAGAGGAGAGTGAAAAAGTTGGCTTAAAGCTCAACATTCAGAAAACTAAGATCATGGCATCTGGTCCCATCACTTCATGGGAAATAGATGGGGAAACAGTGTCAGACTTTATTTGGGAGGGCTCCAAAATCACTGCAGATGGTGACTGCAGCCATGAAATTAAAAGACGCTTACTCATTGGAAGGAAAGTTATGACCAAACTAGATAGCATATTCAAAAGCAGAGACATTACTTTGCCGACTAAGGTCTATCTAGTCAAGGCTATGGTTTTTCCAGTGGTCATGTATGGATGTGAGAGTTGGACTGTGAAGAAGGCTGAGCACCGAAGAATTGATGCTTTTGAAGTGTGGTGTTGGAGAAGACTCTTGAGAGTCCCTTGGCCTGCAAGGAGATCCAACCAGTCCATCCTAAAGGAGATCAGTCCTGGGTGTTCTTTGGAGGGAATGATGCTGAAGCTGAAACTCCAATACTCTGGCCACCTCATGTGAAGAGTTGACTTATTGGAAAAGACCCTGATGCTGGGAGGGATTGGGGGCAGGAGGAGAAGGGGACGACAGAGGATGAGATGGCTGGATGGCATCACTGACTCAATGGACACAAGTTTGGGTGGACTCCGGGAGTTGGTGCTGGACAGGGGGGCCTGGTGTGCTGCAATTCATGGGGTCACAAAGAGTCGACATGACTGAGCAACTGAACTGAACTGAAAGAACTTAAAAAAAATTGAAAAGTGATAATAATAAACATATATTTAGGAATTTCTCTGGAGCTGTTGTGGGCAATGTGGGGTCAGTTCAGTTTCAGATGGTTCCTTTTTGCACTTGTTCTCAAGTCTATAGGCCCTCTCCAATGCACAGTCAATGTTAACTACAAGGTTTTAATCTGTTGCAGTCACTTCCAGAGCAGTTCCCTCTTCTTTGTTTATTGGCTTCTTCTGCTTGCAAGTCTCTTCAGTGTCTAATTTCCACCCTGACAAGGGGGCAGAGGTGGTCACTTATTTAGGCTCACTTGTTCAGTTGTGTTGTGGGGAGGGGGGGACACTGCATACAAATATCGCTGGCATGCATGGGGAGTGGTTGCAGTTTATGGATCACACTGGGTTTGCCACAGCCCAAGGCAGCGTGTGCTTCCCGGGTCTACACTGCTCATGCTCCAGGGTACTCTGTAGGGGCACTGTCCCAAGTGGACCCTGCACCTCATGCACTTCCCAAGTCTAAGCCGCTCAGGTTCTCAGGTACTCCGCAAGGGCACAGACCTAACTGGGTATGCATTTTGTGCCTTTCCCAAGTCTGAACAGCTCAGGCGACCAGGTGCATGGTGAGTGCGCTGTCCGAGGAGAGCCGTGCATCTTTATCACCTCCCTGGTCCTGGTCATTTGGTTTCCTGGGTGTGTCACGAGAGCACCATTTCAGGTGTGCCACATGTCTCCTCTGGGGAGCTGATCTCAGGCTGCGATGCTCCTGGTGGATGTCAACCATCCAGGATCCCAGGAAGATGTGGTTAGCAACCGGGAGACTACTCACAGTTTGGTGGGAGATGCTGTCTCGGGGGCCGAGATTGCAGCAGCCCCTTGCTTTGCTGCTCTGGCTGTAGCACGTCGGCCTCTCAGCCTCCAGGAGTGGAGGGCGGGGCCTATACACAGCCGGCTAGCTCTCCTTTGGTATTTGCTCAATCCTTTGTTCTGTGAGCAGACTCTCTGGTGGTCCACGAGTTGGGCTGCTGTCTCATGTTAGCTCCCTCAGATTGTCCTCAGGGCATTCAGGCCCGGTCCTTACGCTAAGGACCGATGATGCAGCCTGTGCCTCTCTGCCCAGCCCTTGCTCGCTGGTGGCTGACGCGAGCATCTGAGCTACTTCTCCGCTGGCAGTTGCAGTTAGGCATGTATTCTGTGGGTTTTTTTTTTTTTTCTTTTTCTTTCTCCTGATTATGTTGCCCTCTGAGATTCCAAAACTCCCCACAGGCCCGCCTGTGAGAGGGTTTCCTACTGTGTGGGAGCTTCTCCCCCTTCATGACTCCCGCCCCAGGATGGGTCTCTGTCCCTAAATCTTTTGTCTCTCTTTCTGTCTTTTACATTTTGTCCTACCTCCTTTCGAAGAGAATGGGCTGCCCTGCTGGGTGCCTGGTGTCCTCCGCCAGCGTTCAGAAGTTGTTTTGTAGAAGTTGCTCAACATTCAAATGATCTTTCGATGAGTTTGTGGGGGAGAAAGTGGTCTCCTCATCCTATCCCTCCACCGTCTTGGGACCGCCTCCCCAGGGCACAGCTCTTATCTCATCTGTGGAACTCTACCTGATACTCACCTCAACTCGTGGTTTTCTTGTCTATGAGCCCCTAGAGTCTACACTCCTTGAATGGCACTGCTTCAGTTTTAGGGGCCTCAGTTGATTTTGAGTTCCTCAAGTGTGTAAGCATATTTTATTCCTCTTATTGGTGCTACCCAAAGAAGGTTTGGTTCTTAGTAATTATGTGGGTAGGGGCTTCCCTGGTGGTTCAGCGGTAAAGAATCTTCCTGCCAAGGCAGGGACTGCAGGTTCAATCCCTGGGTCAGAATGATCCCCTGGAGAAGGAAATGGCACCCCACTCCAGCATTCCTGCCTGGAAAATCCCATAGACAGAGGAGCCTGGTGGGGCTGTAGTCCATGAGGTCACAAAAGAGTCTCAGTGACTTACAGACTAAACAACATCAACAATCATGTGGGTAAGACGTAATGTATGTAATGTTGCCAAAGATTTGCTGTTTCCTCTTAAAACATAGCTCTCATCAGCTAGGGAGAAGCCACAGAGCGTTTTATTTATAATACTTTGCATGCTATGCTAGAATTTATTTTGAGTACAGTCTTAACAGTAGTTTCCACTGTCTAAGAAGTATGTGTGGTACAAAGGGAGTAATTGCCTATGTTTCTGTTTAATGACAATAATTTGATTCTGAGTCCGTAAGCCCCACTAGTCCTACAAATTTAATAATTGGCTACTATAATATGTGCTGGTTGAGATTTCATGAGTTTGAGTCTTCACCCACCATATGGATTTTGAGCAAAGGAGTTCATAAGTGATTCCTATTTTAGATTGTGTGATAATACCCAGAGAATCGTGTCAGAGCCAGTTTCTATTTCCTAGCTGTGTAAGTTGAGTGTGTGGAACGCCACAATTACAGATTGACAAGTTGGCTTAATATCAGCTCGAGAAAGGGCTGCAGCTACAGAGTTGCTGGACTGATTAAGTAATACAGTATTACAGGCCATAATAGGTTTGACAGGAGGTTTCATGGGGTCTAGGGCTTTAGGATTCAACTTTGGAGCCCATGAGAAGGGCTGATGCTTACACCTGTAACTGTGCTGGGGGGTGCTCCCTGTGATTACAGCTTCAGACCTTGAATGGAGCTAGAGAGGGAAAATCAGGCTTTAGAGTTAGCAGGAGAAAATGAACACGAAGACAAAAAACCAATAAGTGGTCACAGAGCTGCCAAGAGTGAAGGCAGTAACGAGACAGAATTAGTTCTTACTGACAATTTGAAATTGCCTGGAACATTATAAAAATCAATCAGCCTGTGAAAAGCAGACTCACAGTGACCACTGGATGGTGTGATGTTTGCAATTTGTCTGGACACAAATTTAGAAAAGCCAGTGGAAATTTAGCCTAATACACAGCATTTGGCTGATACAAAGCTTTTGAAGAGAGGGCTCAAAATTAGCTTCAACCATGGTTCTTTTTCTCCAGCAATCTTGAAATCAGTAGAACTGAAATTAGTTGATTACCCATTTCTCCAGTTTAATATCAGTTGATGTTTTGCTGTCCTTATAATGAATTATAAGAAGTTGTAGTATCTTTTCCTATTGAATATTCCTTCTTGGATTGTTTTTCTGCTTTTTAAAATCCCCTCTAATGGCATTTAACACTACTGTTGTGGCCTTCAAGATTTTAAAAGAGTGTAGGAAACTTTTATCCTGCTGAAGTTACTCTTCTAACAGCTGTGGTGGTTGCTGAGCATATAGGCATGCCTCAAGGAGTTTCAGCCTCTAGGCAGAAGCAGATGAGTCAGCCCTCAATTGCCATAGGTCTTTGTGTTTGGATTTGGTGGCTGAGTCTTTGCAGAGCAGGGATTGTGTATGGTTACTAACTTTATCCTTGGAATGTGGCATTGAGGGAGCTTTGTTAAATAGTTAAAAAAGAGACTCTCACGGAGGTTGATGTATTGAGAAAAGAAATTTCAGATACAGGAGAAAGCAAGCACTAAGTTGCAAGATTATGAACAAATCTTCAGTTATTACGTGATGGCCAGCTGGTGGAAGGCTGTGGGTCAAAGTGCCAGTGGAGGTGGGGCTAAGGCTGTAAAAGGCAGCCTCTGAAGGCCATATGGAGCTGTGTAAGTTCATGCACACACAGTGAGTGCTCATAAATGTTTACTACATGACTGAATGAATGAATGGAAGGACTTCAGAATTTCTCCTGCCACTATGAAAAGTAGTCTGAAAGGGGTGAATGTGGAACA
This sequence comes from Oryx dammah, assembly GCF_014754425.2. Lineage (NCBI taxonomy): Eukaryota > Metazoa > Chordata > Mammalia > Artiodactyla > Bovidae > Oryx > Oryx dammah. Next base: position 53,531,775 of record NW_024070185.1, read on the forward strand.
GAACTCTTATGGGGTGGAGGAATATTATTCCCCAGGGGACATTTGGTCATGAATGGAGATGTTTTAGGTTATTATAACTTGGAGGTTGTTACTGGCATCTAGGTACGTATCTAAGAACACAGAGGACAGCTCCTACCCCCACACTCCAAATTATCCTGCTCCTAATGGAGATAATGCTGAGGTTGAGAAAGCCAGGTCTAGAATGAGAAAGTCCTTAGCACACAGGTTGCAAATTTACTGAAACTACAACTGAAATATATAGAGAAAATGTTTCTTAAATTTGCTTAAAGCTGGTCTAATATTCCTCAAGAGCCCCACTTATCTGGTTGAAGGAAAAAAAATTGACACCATTAAGTCTTTTGTGGTTTAGACCTGGGTAGGCTCCACTAAGTGTAAAGTCCCTTTAGAGAGTGATTGGTCTTTGGGGGATAATTGCATAGTCTCTCCTGTTGCAATACCTTCTCCTTCATTTTGTCTGATCCTCTCCAATTTAGTATCAGTTTATGAGATAGGCTCATGAGATCTCACAGAGCCAGGAAAATTCTTTGAAGAGCTCAGGGGCCACTGCTGGATAGAACTAACATCCTACAATTTTCAACCTAGAGTGGCCCAGCAGTATCTTTTTTATTTACATATTTGGGTTCCATGTAAGATTTTGAGAAAAGGGCTGTTCTGCTGAAATAAAATTTAAAAACCACTGATCCTGAACACCTCTGAGGCCATCTGCACTGGAATGTGAATTAAAGGCTTAGATTGCTGTCCTGTGACACATCGAGGCATTTTTATGGGTGTCATGACATTTGTTTGTACCTTTTGTTCCTGAGAATTGGGCTGCCCAAACCTTTCAGTCATGTCCAATTTTGTCATCATTGTGTAGATGTGGATAAAATCTTTCATCATGGTCAATATGTTCTTTACAAATGTAGCAATTTCGTGTTGAAAACTTCCCTCCTAAGGGAACATAATAGATTTCATGGTTCCCCATTGAAGAGGGAGGGTGCTAACTAGCCATGTGGCTCCAAGTACATCATTACAGTAACTACTTCCCTTTGAGGAATAAAGAGCTGGTATTACAGCCTGAAAATTCCATTTTAATACCAATAAAAAAATTTTCACACTTGTTCTGTGAATAAAGTTTCTTCAGTAACTCCTTCTGTGTTGCTGAGTTTCTTCTCCTGTTTCACCCATGAGATTAGGACAGTGAAGTGAGAGGAACCTTTTGAAACAGGGCTGCAGTGGGTTTCTGAGGAGGAATTAATAGCAATTTCAATTACTGTGACTGTAATAGCAGTCAGTATTTATTGAGTGCTTATTGTGATCTAAGCATTGCTCTGAGCACATCTCGTTTATTAACTTACATCCTAACCATAGCCCTACAAACAGGTGCTGAGACAGGGAACTGAGACATGAGGAGGTCAAGGTCACACTCGACCAGACTCCAGTTCAAACCCCTATGGTCTTGTTCCAAGGTTCAAGTGCAGGGTTTCCTATGTGTACTGATTTTTCTCTCTGCTTTAATGCTCTCTGCGTTAGTATCATCCATCTGCCTACACTAGAAAAGCGACATCGTGTCATCAGTGTCCTTAAGCAAAGATTTGGAACACTTAAACCTCCCTGCCATGCTCTTTAATTATCTATTTTGGCATGGAGGGATGACATTCAGTGAAAATTTTTCAACTAGAAATCAAGTTGTAAGTGCCAGAACTCTTTCCATTTTATGATCATCACATTGTCATGGGTCATCCTCCCTGGATTTGTGTGGCTCAGGAATGAGGGTCTAGAGAGCACTGGTGGTTCATTCATCCATGAATTTAGAAAATATTTCAAGTCCATGTTGGACACAGCACATGCCAGCGTTGTGGGCTATAGAGAGAGATGGCTGCTTCTCCTAGAAGGATTTGTTACATTTGATAAAGAAAGAGAATGCACATTGATTAAACACCAGCTATGTACCAAGTACAGTGCTAGACATTTTACATTTGTTCTTGTTGAACTCTTCTAATAACCTTGAGAGGTAGGTACTATTTCCATCTGATGGATGAAAAGCAATCTCAGAGACTGAAGCAACTGTTTAAAACCACACAGTCAATAAAGGGCAAAGTCAGGGATCAAACCCTGGAGTAGATTAAAGAAGAAAAAGTTTTAATGAGATCTGTTGTGTATAGATCTTTCGACATCTAAAGAAAAGAAAAGCCAGTTAGTTCTGGAGAACAGTGTTTTTTCAAACCATTTTCCATGGAGTTCATTTCAGAAGATCTTCCTCCTAGAGTAGTGGAGGGGAACCAAATTGTTTGGTGGCCCAGTATGATAAGTGGCATGCTATTTTCTTCTCAGTGGTTCACAGTGCTCATTAGCATGGTGAGACCCTCAGAAGTACTGCAGAAGGAAGTTTTTTGACTTTGTTTAATCCATTGATTGTTTCTCAAACTTCCAAGGTGATCAGCAGAAGACCACTTTGGGAAATTGTGGTTTGAAGGAAGGAAGCCTTAGGGGGAGAAGCAAGAATATGGCTAAACTGCTACTGGATAATTAAAGCTTCCTTGGGTCACATGAGATGCTGGGTGAGAGGGGCTCCAAACCTCGGAGCCTAAACTCTTCTGTGCCAGGACTAATTCTGTCTGTACAGTCGTATTTAGTGCCTGTGTGTATGTGTGTGTGTCTGTGCATGTGTGTATGCGTGCATGCATGCGTGTCTGTTCCCAGGGCAGGGGAACCAGGCCTGGTTGTCAGGGGTTTGGTTCCAGTTCAGGTATGTGACCCTAGCCTGATATGACTTTGTCAGAATGGAGACCTGTCCATTGGCTGGGATTATGTGGCCAGTGTGCTGACCTTTGTTACCACCTGCAGAGAATCTGCCTGCAAATGGGTGTGACATAAAGGAAAGCAGGGGACTTGTAAAGCTACCTGAAAGAAGTGGCTCATGTGAAGCCCGTGGGTGGTTTTTGACTGATGATTTTAACCATCAAAATGTTTAAGATGGGTAGGGTTGAGTGCCCTCTGACCTTACTTCCTGATGATAAGGAAAGCAGGTCTCATAAAAATGTTATCACACAGGTAGATACCTAATAAGTACATGTAAGTGCGAACAGGAGCCACATAGTTTGATGTATTCTATTAGCTTTACCAATTTAGAAATCTTGATTTTTTTTTTTCGGTCTACAGTAAAGAGGCTGCTCTCCTTTTTTTTTTTTTTTTTTTAAGATGTTTTCTGACAACTTCTTAGCATCCTTCCTTCCTCTTCCCCACATGTGGGTGTCAGAAAGCCTGGGTGTTCCTTCCTTTGTTGCCGGGGTGGGGTGGGGGGTGGATTCAAACCACTCAAGCCTCTTTCTTTGTGCAAACGCTGTCCCCGGCCCCATCCCCTAAACATAATAAGAATGCAAGCCAGTCTTCTATTTTTCAGTCTTGACCTCCAAATGCAATTTTGGGTAAGAGTCCATCCTGTGTCTGCAGAGTGACCACATCAAGGTGTTTGCTTGGAAGGTTTCACTGAGGCAGAGATAATGATATCCTAGAGGCAGGATTCTTTTCCATTAAGTGAAAGTGAAAGTCGCTCAATTGTGTCTGATTCTTTGTGACCCCATGGGCTATACAGTCCTTGGAATTCTCCAGACCAGAACAGTGGAGTGGGTAGCTGTTCCCTTCTCCAGGGGATCTTCCCAGCCCAGGGATTGAACACAGGTCTTCCACATTGCAGGCAGATTCTTTACCAGCTGAGCCACCAGGGAACTCCAAAAATACTGGAGTGGGGAGCCAATCCCTTTTCCAGGGGATCTTCCTGACCCAGGAATTGAACCAGGTCTCCTGCATTGCAGGCAGATTCTTTACCAGCTGAGCTACCATTAAGCTCTGCGTAAATAACCAGAAATCTGCCAGACCTGTAGCTTACAGGCCTGGTTTGGGATGACGCACTGGGAGGGGATCACTGGGGGTAAAAACCCTACGTCTCACAGAAATGATACACCAGCATTTTTCCTGCAGGGGGAGGAATGTCTCAAATACTTGCTCGTCTGCATAGTTTTGAATATCTTTAACTCCACCATTAATAACTCATTCTTAACATTCATCATGTTAATTAATTGGCTGCTGTCTTCTTAGTCTCACTGTTAATTGGCAAAGCCTTGGTTTTGATAGAAATTGGGATAATTGAAGTGTGTGTCATTGTCTCTTGTAGGTTCCCTTTTTTGTATAATGTTTCTATCAATATTAGGGCTACAGATTGTCCCTAGAATTGAAGCTGAACCAACACAGACATGATTTCACATGTCTTTGCTGACGGATTTAAAAACAACTGACCTTCTAACACTTGACCTTTGTAGAGACCTTGGGTCCAGTTATGCCTAATGCTACATCTTTTCATGAACTTAACAATTACATGAGCCAATGAATTCCTTCTATATTTCAGCTTAGGCTGGTATGAGGTGGGTTCCTGTCAGTTACTCCTAAAACACTTCTGAACAAAATAGAGAGCTAGAAATTCAGAGTAGAGGGTGGAGAGACTTGTAGTTGTCCCTCCTACCCTCCTTCTCGATTTTCTCTAGCTGAACAGTTTCTGATAATTGTGTAACTGAATTTTTAAGGAAAATAGTAAAACTTCCAGTGTTCTTATCCAAACCCAGTTCTTAGTGGCAGAAAATGCAAATCTCCTCAGCTGCAGTGTTAAGTATTGTTCTGAATTTCAAAGCTGCCTTAGTGAAGTCATGTTCCAGCTTTATTTACCCCCCACCCCAAGCCAATCTTCATGGATTGGCTCTTTTTAAATAGCTTCCTTAGAAGATTGAAGCACTGGGACGAAAATGGAATGCTTTCCTCAGCCTCAGAGCACATGTTAACAGCACAGAAGGTATAAGGGTCCTCAGAAATAAAGATCATTACAAAAGAGTATGCTTGTTTGCTTTTCATGCAAATCAGCATTTCCAGAGGACTCTAACGTTTAAAAAGCCAACTGAGGTTAAAAAATGACAGAGTGCTCTCCAGATAAATCCCTGCCTCTGTTCCAGGGTGAAAATATAGTTTTTCCTATGGCGTTTCTGCCTTTTTGGCTTATGGAGTCATTCAGTGTTGATAAGAGGAAGAAGAGCAAGAGTGGTTCAAAAGTCTCCACACAAAAACGCGAGGTGGGCCCAGGGGAGTTTGTGGGATATCACTGGGACCCCCAGTGGTTTGGGGGCATTTTTGATGCTTAAATGTGTGTGTTCTGCACTCATGAAGTGATGGAGCGAGAGACAGACATGCTTCCATGGACCTGGCCCTTCAGTGGGAAGATGGGCAATGAGCAGGGGAAGGGATGCATGGATAGCATGACTTTTACTTGCATGATTTTGAGTACTAGTGCTTCAAAGAAACAGATTGTGCTGGACCTGTTGGGGGTGACAGGGTTAGGTTGACTGAATTGAGGGAGTCGGGAGGGAGGAGTCAGCTTCCTATTTAGGTAAGCCGGTGAACCCTCAGGGGACTAGTGATCCATTTGTCTGCGCACCTGAATTGTTTCTAGTAACAAATAGCCCAAGAGAATGGTATCTTACTATGGGCTTATTAGACATGCAAATCAGTAGGTAGACTTATCAGCTCATCATTTAACAACTGGTTGGGGGAGGTAATTATTAAAACCTTGTATTATGTACCGAGTACTGGGAATATGACATAGAGACTGGATTTGAAGGTCATTTAGGGCCTGGCTACTGGACGTGTGGTCCACTGACAGGCAGTACTGGCATCTCAGGGAGCCTGTTAGAAATGTAGGCTCTCAGGCCCCACTCTGGGCCTGCTGGATCAGTCTGCTTTTCAAGTAAGATCCTGGTAACTCATGGTTTGAGACACCTTAACATTGAAGCACTGGCTTAGGCAACAGTTAGCAATGAATGCATCTGGAATATGCCCTCATCCAGATCTTGAGTTTGTTGATGGAGACAGACATGCAAATACATGACAACCTAGTGCAAAAGCTACAAACAAGGAATGGTTGGGGGTGGGGGTGGGCTATGAGTGTGGAAGAAGGTGTGAATTACGCTCATGAGGCATGGGTCGGGGAGGAAGGTCAGGGAAGGCTCTCAGAGTAATGTCACCAAAGCTGTGACTTCTAAATGGGGAAAAGCCACACAGATTTGTGTTTGAGGCACTAAGGCAGGGGTCTCCATCTTCCGAGGTCTAATGCCTGATGATCTGAGGTGGAGCTGATGTAATAAATAGAAATAAAGTGCACAATAAACGGAATGTGCTTGAATCATCACAAAACCATCTCCTGTCTCCCAGGACTGTGGAAAAATTGTTTTCCACGAAACTGGTTGCTGGTGCCAAAAAGGTTGGGGACTGCTGCACTAAGGGACTTGTGGGAAGATCGAGGAGGGGAGGGTGAAGCAGAGTTCAGGAGGCCAGTGTTCCAGATGAGGCCAGAAGTACCTGAATCCTTGTGGCTGGGTTTGCCCTGGTTTGGGGGGCCTTGGGAGGAAGACTTGAAGGTTGAGGAGAAGACAGTAAAGAGCAGGTGGGCCTGGAAGGCTTGGAAAGAATACGGTGCATTTTCTTGATGCTTGAGCTGACTGAACTCAGTCTTACTCAGAAACCTGGGAGTTTCCCCCTTTGTGGTGATTATGGACTCCCCCCAGATGGCCTGCTCCTTGTCTGCACAGATCTGCTCTGTCTGCATGTAGAAGTTAGGGTGTGCTGCCCCGGCTCAGAGCTAAGTGGTCTGAAATGGGTGTTAGTGTAGCTAGTGGGAGAGGTAGAAGAGGAGGACAGACTGGCTTCTACAGCTGGCAAATCATCACTGCTCCTTTCTGCTCTAGGTTTCTGGCTCACAAATGCATGTAGTCTTCCTCAGAGTGTTGGAGAACTTTCAAGGAAAGGAGGAAAAACAGTACCATTGATTGTTTGCAATTTAGTGATTCTGTATTCAGCAGACAGGAAGAACAGCTCTGAGATCGAATGACTGTTGCCAGGGACCAAGTCTAAATGTCTCCATGGCTTTATTTTAGAACAGTGGTTTCCCAAACATTTTTTTTGAACAGAACTTAAAAAAATTGTTTCATGTACTTAGCTGTCATGTTGAGCAGTGCTCCTGCTGCTGTTGGGTGCTGGGGAGGATGGTGATCATCTGTCTCTCCCACAGTGGGCCTCCTACTTACCAAGAAGGATTGTAGAACCACAGGGTTCTTGAGAACCAGTTGGAAATCAGTGTTTTGGTATAAAAGGAAGACAGGTCTACTCAACTCCTGTGTTGAGTTGCATATCCGCATATATATAGATGGTTCCTACAAAGACATCACTGTTATCCTCAGAGCTCCAAAATAAAACTAAAAAAAAACTCCAAACACTGAACAGACAAAAGACAAGCAACTGGCTGCCATATAAATGCTTAACAACTTGGATTTTGAAGAATACATATGCTGTGACTTGAGTGTTAAATCATGAAGAAGCACAATGAAAGTTCTTGGGAAGACGGTGGGATGTCTCCCAGCCCATTGAATTCACCCCTTACTGCAGTGGGGAGACTCTGGCTTAGTCTCTGTCTGCCTTCTTTCCCATATGATAAGGTATGAGTGGGAGCAAGGCAGGTAAGCTGGTGAGTGTTCCAGCAAACAGTCTTGTGGGGAAAGTCAATCTGGCCTCCCAGACAGCCATCTGGAGGCTGTGATGGGAGGTCTGTTTGCCTCTGCCCAAGCCCCAGCCTCTTATCCAAGATGGAGAATTTGTTTAAAAAAAAAAAAAAAATCAGGGAAATTCCCCAAAGAGCCCTACTGGGGAAAAACAGAAACATCCATTGTAAACAGCAGGTTTGTCTTCTGACAGGTTTTGTTTGCAAATGATAACAATTACAGGTAATTTTTCATTTCAACTGGAGGAGCAGGTATTAAAAAGAGAGCAAGGGGAGAGGGAGGATGAGAGCCAGCAGCTCTCCCAAGTGTCTTATTCACTCCCAGGTCTACAACCTAACACGAGCATGGAGGGCTAGGTAGTGTCTCCTCATTCCATTAAGTGAGATCTAATTGTGGCTGTTCGGTCTGTTGGCAGATGCAGTTTCTACATAACAACAGCCCAGAGACAGAGCTGCGTGATTAATGCCTCCAGCTGTCATATGCCCCATTATCTGTGCATTTGCATAACTTAATGGTTTAGGACAGGGGAGAGAGGATGCTTAATTTAATGTTTAGCAGGCCCTTGATAGCTGAATAATTTAAGAACTGTCAAGGGGGGTCAGTCCTACAGCGATTCAGCGAGACAGCTATGATTTCTGCATATCGTTAAAATTCTTACTTAGGATAAATTTTTTCTAAGAAAAAAGAAAACAATGCCTGAAAGCAAGCACTGATTTTTTTTTCTTTCCCTTCTTTTCCCCTGTTAACCATTTCCTTCCCGTGGCAAATGGAAATGTCTTTGACGGAAGTTAGAGGTCTGAAGACAGCTGGGGAGGCGTGGGTTTACACTCACCCCCTTCTTCATCTCTTCTCTCCTCCCAAGACTCCCAGGCATCACACCTCTTCTACTCTGATTTTTTTCTCTTGTTCTTTTTGTCCCCTCAACCATCTCACCCTGTGTGCAGTGTTTTATGACCCATTTGCACCCCCATAACCCCCAGATTCTAGCTGAAAGGCAGCTGAAGAAGGGTATGGAGAGAGGGTGGAGGGGAGGAGCAGAATTTGCTTAAAATCTACTAGCAGCCCAATCTGCTTTCAATAGGAAACACTGTCAGTTTCATTAGTTGCTAATGAATATTATTAAACTAATCTGTCATTTGTTTTCTAATTATGTGTCACCAGGCATCTCAGTGGCAGCTGAGGTGACTGCTGGTGAACAATTTTCCTCCTTGAATCCCCCCCCCCCCCCCCCCCCCCTTTTTTTTTTTTTTTTTTTGGTAAAATAAGAACAGTCAGGAACGATTAGCAATAATTTGAACCTGGTAAGCTTTTTTTCCGCCTTTCCCCAGTTTTGTGGCAAAATTTCTCCCCCACATTCCTAATAACTGCTGGGATCTTATCACCACCTAGTCTTGCAACCCGCTCCCAGGGTGAGACCCCAGCCCATGCCAAACTTGGGGTAACTCTCCTTCTGAAGTCTTCAGCTACACTGTGACCACAGCTTCTTATCACTTCCTGTCATGGTTTTGTGGGTCTGGAATTTGGGCAGGACCCAGTGTGTGACATGGACTGGGCCATTCAGTGCTCAGCTTGTCTGGAGGGTCCTGGTCAGCTTTGCTCACATGTCTAGCCGCTTGATGGAAGAGGCTAGATGGTTGCGGGGCTCAGCTGGACCCATGCTCTCTGTGTGGTCTCAGTCCCTCCATATGGTCCTTCCAACAGAGGAGTTGAACTGCTTCCGCAGTTGCCCTGGGATCCAAGAGAGTATTCCACAGACTAGAAGTAGAGGCTGCCAGTGTCTAAGGGCCTGTCCTAGAAGTTCAAATAGCATCCTTTCTACCATATTCTGTTGGACAGTGCAGTCAGGATCTACCCAAACTCAGTCTACTCCTAACTTGAGCTATTGAGTACAGCTTAGAAAACTGCACATCCCTACAAAGTGGCCCCTCTGAAAGCAAGTGGGTTCAGATCTCTCTTGGGTCATCAAAGTCTTCGACTTCTCCCTTTGCCAAAAGTTATATATTCCTCTAAAGTCTGTCTGTGGGTCTTTTCTCATGATGTCTGCTCTCCCTCCATGATGTAACTCGTGGGCGTGTCAATTGCTGTCTAGTCTGAAGATCCCCAAACAGATCTGGCCCAGGTAGCTTTCCTGAGCATGTATAATTACCCACTAGAAATGTTGACCTGGATGTCTCAGACAACTCACACTTTACACACAACCTAAAGACAGACTGTTGGGCTTCCCTGGTGGCTCAGAGGGTAAGGAATCTACTTGCAGTGCGGGAGACCTGAGTTTGATCCCTGGGTCGGGAATATTCCCTGGAGAAGGAATGGCTACTCACTCTAGTATTCTTGCCTGGAGAATTCCATGGACAGAGGAACCTGATGGGCTATAGTCCATGAGGTTGCAAAGAGTTGGACATGACTGAGAAGCTAACACTGACTTTTCAAAGACAGACCATTTCTCAGCCTGCTCTATTTTTCTGTTTTGAGCCTTCAACCTGCAATTCTTGAGCTCCTTTTCTTTGCTTTCCATATGTACCTTATCACTAAATTGTCCTGTTTCCCTCTCCTAAGTATCATTCACCTTGACTTCATATCGATCCTTATTATCTGGTCAGGATGATGACAAATAGATAACTGAGTTCCTTTCTTCTCATCTCCTTTCCCCTTATTCTGTTATCCACACAGCCACCAAAAACATGCTTGCAATCATAAATTTGTATAAATCATTGTCCTATCCCATATCCTTCAACAGCTCCCCATTGTCTAGAGATTAAAGCTCAAATGTATAACCTGGCTTAGTAAATACTTTCTCCCTCCCAGCTGCATCCTTCCATTTCCTTCCTTATACCCTATTTTCCAGGCTCATTGCTGTTCTGGGTTTTCTTACCTTTGTATTTGATTTTTTCTTGCCTGAAATCCCTCCCTTCCTCTCATTAGGCAATATCTACACATACTCTTCCCTTGTGGCTCAGACGGTAAAGCGTCTGCCTACAATGCAGGAGACCCAGGTTTGATCCCTGGGTCGGGAAGTTCCCCTGGAGAAGGAAATGGCAACCCACTCGAGTATTCTTGCCTGGAAAATCCCATGGACAGAGGCGCCCAGTAGGCTACAGTCCATGGGGCCACAAAGAGTCAGACACGACTGAGCGACTTCACTTCACTTCGCATGTACTCTAATTCTTTGTTTAAGGTTCTCTGAGATATTTTAGATCTTGCATGCTGAAAACATTTGGCAATGTCTTGAGAAATTCTTGTCACAAGTTGGACATACTGTCAGTCAGGGCTGCTGCTAAATGTTCTGTAATACAAATGACAGCTCCCCACAACAAAGAATTACCTGGTCTAAAATGCCAGTAGTGCTGAGGTTGAGAAACTGTTTTAGATCAAATTTCATTGTGTTACCATTCCTTTGTACTTATTTCCTGTATCATCCACATTTTATTTGAAGCAAGTCTCTATCCTTAGATTGTGTAAACTGAAGGATAAGATTTTATATTCTGGCATATAGAACATTTTAGGGATTATTTATTTTAAAATGCCTTGATATTTCTAAGTTTTTTTCTGCATACTGTATTGGCTATTGTTGAAACTATTATTAGTCCTTTACACTTTAGTGTGAATGAGGCTTGTTTGATCTATTGAAAAGATTGACAGGTCAGGGAAAGTAACTTAAGGAAGAGATGGGAAGCACGATAGTTTTCACTTGTCTTGCAAGCTTATCCTCTTACATTCTGTAAATTTTCAGGTTCTCCCTTTTCTTCTTTATAGTCCCAAACACTTTTCAGAGAATCTCCAAGCAGCCTTTAGTTTACTAGGACTTCTAACAGTGAAGATCAAGAGAAGAGCTACTTCCCTGTCTCTTGGCTTCTGGCTCCATTCCCACTCCTCCATGCTCTCCTATGTATGTATCCTGAGTGTAGAGGGCTAGAATTCTGCAAACTGCATTACTAAAATTCCCCTGCCAAATGACATATAGTTACCTTCTGCAAATTGGAGGCCCTCATGGGAGATTAGGAGGCATGAAGAAAGTAACAGTGTTTTATACACTTCTGAAGTGCAGCAAAGGTAATAGTGGTGGTAGACAAGTGTGGTCTCTCTGCATCCTGCCCAAGGTGGCGGGTATTCCAGCAACAAAGCTCCTTCAGACTCTGACTCCAGTAGTAATGACTGCTGTGGACAACTTTAGGCTCCAGATTTTCTTCAAAGAAACCATAGCTGTTCCAATAACACCAGCAATGAATGTTCTGGCAGTGGCCTAGATTATGGACTGTTCCATTTATTTATTTGTTTTATTTTAAAAATTTAAAATGTGTTTTTATTTTTGGCTGTGCTGGGTCTTTGTGGGCTTTCTCTGGTTGTGGCGAGTGTGGGCTGCTCCGCCGTTGCGGTGCATGGGCTTCTCATTGCGGTGACTTTCTCTTGTGCAGCACGGGCTCCAGACGAGCGGGCTTCACTAGTGCAGCGTGCGGGCTCAGTAGCTGGAGCACACTGGCATAATTGCTCCGCTGCTTGTGGGATCTTCTCGGACCATGGGTTGAACCTGTGTCCCCTGCACTGGCAGGAGATGCTTAACCCATGGACCACAAGGGAAATCCTGAGATCATGGAGTTTGAATAACATTTTCCTTTTGTTCCTCCGGTCCTAGGATGGAAGCAACTCCTTGCAATTACTGACCTCTGGCTAAGTTCACCTCTTATCTTTCCTCTCTGTCACCTCTTCCACACGTTTGTTTCCTACCTTAAATTCCTTCTGTTTGCAGTTCCTATAGTGGTTCCTGTTTTCCTAATGAGACATGGGATGATATAGTATGTACTAGGATGGCACAATCCCATTCCCAGGTTTTTCTGAGTTATGGAGGTTCAGATTAATCATTATAAAATTTTACTTCCTGGAGGTTAGGATATGAATCCTAGTAAATGGGATGCTTGAACTCTAATGCAAAGAGAAAAATGGTCTCTTACAGAAGATTTTATAACCTTTCTGATTGAGAAGGGATTCAAAGCAAGATTCCCCTACCTCCCTTCCTTAAATCTTTAGAGCCTTCTGCCATTGAATGAGTTGATAAGTTTGATCTAATCCTCTTTTCTCTGAAGTTAAAAGCAAGTCCTGATTTTTACTTTTTCTTCTGAGGAAATTCATTCCTTGGATACAACCAATCTGAGTACCAACCACATAAGTACCTGCTTTGACAACCGTGCTTGCTGTATTTGCATGAAACAAACAATTACACAGGAGCCAGAACAGCCTCATTTGCTTCATCATATCGTCGTGCACCAAGCAGGCATCTTTTCTGAGAAAAGACTGAAAACTTCTGATGCATGACTTCCTATCACAATTAGAATAAAATTCAGACTACCCTCATTTTCCCTCACCTCTGTCCTTACTTCGGCTCTCTCCCACCCCACATCATACATGCTCACATACTCACCACGCTTTTACCATGTAGGCAGCTTTTCTGTTGTTCAAATACTAAATGCTTGTCTAGGACGTTGGGTCTTTCTTTTTGCTTCCAGAACCCTCTGTCTTTAGATCTTCCTGTGGTTAACACTTTACCATTCAATGCTTAGATTTACCATTTCTGCAAAGAGGATTTCATGAACTTACCTGTACAAAGTTACTCCTCACTCCAACTTATTCTTCATTCCATAATTCTCCTTAACATCTATAGTTCATCATGTTCCTTTATCATCATGGGAAATTATGTCATTTGTTTACTTTTTTTCAAATTTATTTATTTTAATTGGAGGCTAATTACTTTACAATATGGTAGTGGTTTTGCCATACATTGACATGAATCAGCCATGGGCATAACATGTGTTCCCCATCCTGAGCTCCCCTCCCACCTCCCTCCCCATCCCATCCCTCTGGGTCATCCCAGTGTACCAGTCGATTATCTGCCTTTTACCTGCCTGTTTACTTGTTGATTATCTGCCTTTTACCACTGGAATGTAAACTCTGCTAGGGCAGGGAGTTTATCTGTTCTTCTTTACAGCTTTATCTCCAAAGTTTAAGGTATTCTATGGAATGTAGTGCCTAACAGATACTTGTTGAATAACTTAATTGACTGTCTACACCATGCTTTACACTCTACACTCTTGCCTGGAGAATCCCATGGAGGGAGGAGCCTGGTAGGCTACAGTCCATGGGGTTGCAAAGAGTCAGACACGAATTCACTTTCACTTTCACTAGATATTGATGGCATCTGCAGTCTGTATGGTACTGTGGTCAAGGACACTGAGGACACAAAGCCAAAGCCTCTCAGCTAATGTTCGATGTGGTAGGAATGGGTTCTGTCGATAACCACAATTCCCTTTCCAACAGAAACCAGTTGGTACTGAGCACTCACAATATGCCAGGCACTTTGCTAAGTGTCCACAGACTTTATCTCATTCAGGCCTTTCAGCACTTAATGACATAGGGATGAATAACCCCATTTTACAGACGAGAGAGCTGAAATCTAGAGGGGTCATAACTACCCTAAGTGATGCAGGTAGTTTGTGACAAAGACCCAAATTGAAGTTGGCTTGAGTCAAAAACTGTACTTGCTACTGCTTTATAATGCATGTGTTCTCAAATACCTTACTTTGCTGTTTCAGGTTACCAGTTGAATTTGATTGTCAAAGTCACCTTCTCAATTTGAATGAAGTAGATGAGGGAAAGAAAACCTTACTATTGTAAGGCAAGATTTGTTAGCCAAAGGAGGAAGATTCCTCCAGACTCTAGGTTCTGGCCCTTGGCTTTGCTGCTAATTCAATGCGCCATCTTTTCCTGATCTATTAGGAAAAAGAAGTGAGTAAGAGAGAGGTGACTGGGGTAAGGAGGTAGATAGCCTGGTACATTTGAGAGTCAGCCTAAAAGTGTGCCTCTTCGCCACAAGGCGCAAGATGATTCTCTCCCCTTCTGTCTCATCATCTGCCTTTCTACCAACTAGAAATTCATTCCTGTTTCCAACAGTTCACGTGGAGGTAGAGAGGAGATTGGCTGTCAGCCACTTACACCTCAGGCTGTATTTTTTTAAGCTTTAGAATCCTTTGGACCTGTCTGGTGTCTGTTGATGAGAGGAAGTGGGAGACCTTATGAAAGAGGATTTGAGGGACCTGCACGGGGAGGCGGGTAGTGCTTCAGGCTTATTGTGACATTGTCACATGGCTTGAGGGTGCCGGCTCGTTCAGGTTCAGAGGTCGGGGTGGTACCGAGTGCAGTAGAAAATTAGACGCATGAGGTAAATGGTTCCCTAGCCTCAAAGGACTGGGAGAAGCCGATGGTACCCCACTCCAGTACTCTTGCCTGCAAAATCCCATGGATGGGGGAGCCTGGAAGGCTGTAGTCCATGGGGTCGCTGAGGGTCGGACACGACTGAGCGACTTCTCTTTCACTTTTCACTTTCATGCATTGGAGAAGGAAATGGCAACCCACTCCAGTGTTCTTGCCTGGAGAATCCCAGGGACGGGGGAGCCTGGTGGGCTGCCGTCTATGGGGCCACACGGAGTCAGACACGACTGAAGCGACTTAGCAGCAGCAGCAGCCTCAAAGGACTAGACATGACTGAACCCTGTGGGTATGTGGTGATAGCCCTTGGCATGTTGTTTGTACATCCCACAAGCAATAATAATTCCTTTTGATCCACTTCGATGACAAGACTTCTTCAGTGGAGATGAAGGAGGTAGAACTGGCCTGTTATCTCCAACATTTCCACCTAGTTATTTGACTGTCTTGGGGTTTCCCTGATCAGCCTTGTGAAGTCATTCACTGCTGGTCAGAGTTACTCCCGAAGGAGAGGAAAGAATTAGGAAAAAAAACAGGAGAGGCCACATGTAAGCATTAAGAGTATGGAGTGATGATTCTCTACAATATTCTTTGACTCTGTCATTTGTCCATGATTCTAGAATGAGTTTTGCAGGGGAGTGGGGATGAGTCAATCTCCTTTCATTTTAGTAGAGAAGGAAGAGAGGGAACTCCTAGCTGTCACCAGCTTTTTGTAGAAAACAGATCTGCCTCACCTTCCTGGAAACTATCAACTTTAAACAAGCAAACTCTAGGAGCCTCTCTGTAATGGCAGAATAAATCTGCCCTTACATTTCTCTTGAAATAACAAGGGGATGAAATACCAAGAAAAACCCCTGTGTTCACTAACATAAATCAGCCCCATTGTTGTGCTCAGCACATATGGTGTGATGACGTTGCCCACTGCTCCGAGGCCTGCTGATGGAAGGCCAGATGTGCTGTGGCAGCAGCGAAACACGACAGGCCCGCTTTAAGATTCTGTGGCGGCCTTCCTTACATCTGTTGGTTTGTGTCTCAGCTTTAGCACTGTTGTTACCACTGTAGTCTCTCACCTTCCTTAGCTTTTCCTTTCCTATCTTTCAGGAGTTGAGAGGGTAACTTAAAACTTGGGTCTGGACTTGATAGCGTTCTTTTAGTGGGCAGTGGGGCTGGAGAGATAGGTACCAGGAATTGATGGTGCCTCTAGGACAGGGCAAGCTACTTGTGGAACATTTGCCTCCCCCATTTCCCCTCACTTTTGTTGATTAGTTGCTAAGTTGTGTCCAACTCTTTTGCAAACCCCATGGACTGTAGCCCACTAGGCTCCTCTGTCCTTGGGATTTCGCATGCAAGAATACTGGAGTGGTTTGCCATTCTCCCTAGCTTTATGGAGATAGAAATGGCAAATAAAAATCGTATATATTTAAGGGGTATAACATTTTTTAATTGGGATATAATTGCTTTACAATGTTGTTAGTTTCTGCTGTACAACAACATGAATCAGCTATAAGCAGACATATATCTTCCCCTCTTGAGCCTCCCTCCTAGCTCCCTCAACCCATCCCACCCCTCTATTAACAGGTCATCGGAAAGCACCAAGTGAGCTCCCTGTGCTCTACAGCAGGTTCCCACTAGCTAGCTGTTTTACACACGGCAATGTGTGTATGTCAATGCTACCTCTCTTAATTCGTCCCACCCTCTCCTTCCCCTCCTGTGTCCACAAGTCCTTTCTCTGTGTCTGTGTCTCTATTTCTGCCCTGCAAATAGGTTCATCTATACCATTTTTCTAGATTCCATATATGCATTAATACATGATATTTGTTTTTAAGGTGTATAACAGGATAATTGGATATATGTATGTATTGTGAAATGATTATCACAATCAAGCTAAAGGTAACATCTGTCACCTCATATAGTTACCCTTTTTGTGATGAGAACATGTAAAATCTACTCTTTAGCACATTTGAAGTATATAACTCAGTGTTAACTATAGTCACCATGCTGTACCTTATTTTCGTGGAAAAAAAAAATATTATAAGGAGTTATAGACTTAGATTTGAACTAGGATGAAAAAGGCTTTGTTTGTCCTTGCCCCCACCCCAGCTTCTGTTTAAATGTAGACTTTGAAAAAAGTAAGAGGGCACAGTGTTTACTTTCCTACATAAATTTAAAGTGCACACATGAATGAATGAAGCAGGCTACATAGCTGCTAGTGTAGGTATGAGCGCAAAGGAAAATCAAAGAAGTTATTAATAAGACCAGATATATAGCACATCTTTTTTCTTGAGAGCTCAAAATACCTTGTGAACAAAAATATATTTATCTTTGGAATGACCCTTGGAGAGTGGTGTCCAGTTAACACATTTCCCTCTGATTTGTTAGGGCCCACACTTAACTTTTCTTTCTAGTCACAGGAGATCCTAGTTAGGTCTGAACAAGCCCATGATGAGTGCTAGACCTCATGTAGACAAAGACTCTAATGAGAGAGAAATTAAAAAAAAAAGCATACTTGTTATTGAAGTAAAACTTGGTTATTATCTTTTGCATAAAGACCAATACTCTGTCATGTTCAGTTCAGTCCTCAGTCATGCTCAACTCTTTGTGACCCCATGGACTGCAGCACGCCAGGCCTCCCTGTCCATCACCAGCTCCAGAGCTTACTCAAACTCATGTCCATCGCATTGGTGATGCCACCCAACCATCTCATCCTGTCGTCCCTTTCTCCTTCCACCTTCAAGCCTTCCCAGCATCAGGATCTTTTCAAAGGAGTAAGCTCTTCGCATCAGGTGGCCAAAGTATTGGAGTTTCAGCTTCAACATCGGTCCTTCCAATGAATATTCAGGACTGATTTCCTTTAGGATGGACTGGTTGGGTCTCCTCGCAGTCCAAAGGACTCTCAAGAGTCTTCTCCAACACCATAGTTCAAAAGCATCAATTCTTCGGCACTCAGCTTTCTTTATAGTCCAACTCTCACATCCATACATGACTACTGGAAAAACCTACATGACTACTGGAAAAACCATAGCCTTGACTAGACAGACCTTTGTTTGGAAAGTAATGTGTCTGCTTTTTAATATGCTATCTAGGCTGGTCTAAAGAAGGCTGAGTGCCGAAGAATTGATGCTTTTGAACTGTGGTGTTGGAGAAGACTCTTGAGAGTCCCTTGGACTGCAAGGAGATCCAACCCATCCATTCTGAAGGAGATCAGCCCTGGGATTTCTTTGGAAGGAATGATGCTAAAGCTGAAACTCCAGTACTTTGGACACCTCATGCAAAGAGTTGACTCATTGGAAAAGACTCTGATGCTGGGAGGGATTGGGGGGCAGGAGGAGAAGGGGATGACAGAGGATGAGATGGCTGGATGGCATCACCGACTCGATGGATGTGAGTCTGAGTGAACTCTGGGAGTTGGTGATGGACAGGGAGGCCTGGCGTGCTGTGATTCATGGGGTCGCAAAGAATGAATGAGTCGCTCATGACTAAGTGACTGAACTGAACTGAACTGAAGGCTGGTCATAGCTTTTCTTCCAAGGAGAAAGCATCTTTTAATTTCATGGCTGCAGTCACCATCTGCAGTGATTTTGGAGCCCCCCAAAATAAAAGTCTCTCACTGTTTCCACTGTTTCCCCATCTATTTGCTATGAAGTGATGGGACTGGATGCCATAATCTTAGTTTTCTGAATGTTGAGCTTTAAGCCAACTTTTTCACTCTCCTCTTTCACTTTCATCAAGAGGCTCTTTAGTTCTTCACTTTCTGCCATAAGGGTGGTGTCATCTGCATATCTGAGGTTATTGATATTTCTCCCAGCAATCTTGATTCCAACTTGTGCTTCTTCCAGCCCAGCATTTCTCATGATGTACTCTGCATTTAAGTTAAATAATCAGGGTGACAGTATAGAGCCTTGACTTACTCCTTTTCCTATTTGGAACCAGTCTGTTATTCCATGTCCAGTTCTAACTGTTGCTTCCTGACCTGTATATAGGTTTCTCAAGAGGCAGGTCAGGTGGTCTGGTATTCCCATCTCCTTCAGAATTTTCCACAGTTTATTGTGATCCACACAGTCAAAGGCTTTGGCATAGTCAATAGAGCAGAAACAGATGTTTTTCTGGAACTCTCTTGTTTTTTCTATGATCCTGTGGATGTTGGCGATTTGATCTCTGGTTCTCTGCCTTTTCTAAAACCGGCTCGAACATACGGAATTTCATGGTTCGTGTATTCCTGAAGCCTGGCTTGAAGAATTTTGAGCATTCCTTTACTATCATGGGAGATGAGTGCAATTGTAATGAAGACTTAATTCAATTTTGTTATTTTCGGAATCCTTGCCTGTGGTACCCCTACTAAACCAGAATATCTGCCAGGACTCTCCTGTGCAGACCATGTGCCATCTCATTGTCTAGCTGAGTGACAAAGGTGGTGTTATGAGATCCTATGTGTTTTCCTTGCTAATTCATCCTATGCCATTTCAGGGTTAGGGAATCCTATGGCTTCCAAGTTAGCAGTCACCCTTTAATCCTTAAAACCTTAGAAGTGTCAGCCACCCTGAAAACTGCAATGTTTATAGGACTTTTCAGAGGTGACTTGGGAAGCTGCCCATGTCCCAGCTCTAAAGAGGTATATGGCTCTTTGCACAGTAGTCTGCTGTGGTGGCGAAATGACAACTGTTCTAGGCGCATCGGGTGTGGAGGGGTGGCCTTGCTCAGGGCGGAAAACGTTGTCTCTGCTTCACAGGCTGTGGGACTGAGAAGTTAGCCGAGGCTTCATCAGGGCTGCACTTTCTTCTGTTCATCATGGTCATGTTGGTACTGCTAACAGAATTTAAAAAGGAGTGGGTGACTCACCATTTGTTTCATGAAAGGCTCTTATATTTTCCTTCTCTGTTCTCACAGAGATGTGGTGGAGTATGATGTAAAACTCCAAAGAAAGGTGAATGTGTGGCAAACCTGGACCTCCAGAGGCAGAGGGGCCAAACTGTGGGTGAGGGCACATGTTCTCACCATCCTACCAGGATGGGATTGGGGTGGAGTGGAGGAGTGGATGGGATAGCCAGAGACCCAGTGCAGAGTAAAACCTAAAAGAGCATGCACTGGCAAGTTAAAGAGTTCCCATAAAGGGTTCTAGATGGACAGAGTGTGGAACTTAACATACGGAAGTCTTTCTGTAATCTGGGGAAATTACTCTTTGTTGATCAATGATGGTAAAGCTTATGTCACTTCTTACGCTCAAGGAGATTGTCCCTCAGTCACAAGGGTTCAAGTATTCCTTACTCTAATTCATTAGAGTGAGCCGTATAGGTTGCTGGTGACAATGAACATTTTGTTTCTGCCCGGAGAAGGGAAAGTCAGGAACTCCTTTTCTGAGTTTTCAGGCTTGCTGCACTCAGACGGTTCCAGAAGCCAGGATTTAATGTCAGTTGCTAAGGCAGATGGTGTAAGGCCTGATTTAAGGGCGTGCCTGTTACTCAGGCCCAGTGATGGTGGATTTTTGGGAATGTGAACCCAGTGTTACCTGATCTTAGAAATTTTTTTGACAGCAGCCGGAGTTCCAGGCTTTTATGATGACAGACAATTCAGATTATACATAAGGTAGGTACACATACATTAAGTTATTTTGAGGGTACATTGCTGGCCCATCCTAGAGTAGCCCCCTTTCCCTGTTAATTACTCACATTAAAGAATCTCATGAATGTTTTGATGATTGAAAGTAAGCTGAGTTTGTACACTCACAGAACCTCCCAAAGGTTTGTCTGTTCCCCATATTCATTGTGATAGAATCCAAGTAATAGAAGCTTGATGTTAAAAAGTAGGGCATGGCATCTGGTCTAGCTAATCACACCAAAGTACCATGTGGGAACATGGGATCTGAGTTAGAGATTCAGCAGGTCTGCTGATTGTATGGCCTTTCCATTAAGTAACACAGTATATGGTGCTTCTTGGAGTTGTGTGGTGGGAAAGCTGTATAGCCATCCACAGTCGTTCTGTATCATAGCATCTCCCTATGGAAGTTCATTCAGCCAATGTTGGTGTTTTATCATGGACACACTTTCTAATTTTCATACCCCATGCCTCCATACTTCCCTTTCTCTTGAAGTTCCCACTTTCCTTCTCTTCCTAAGCTGTGGCTTTCCCCAGATTCCTCCATACTTGGACCTACAAAGTTCGGTGTAAATTACAGTGGTACTCTTCCTCCCACCTATTTTCACATTCGGGGAGGGCTAAAACTTAGAATCCCAAGAATGGTAGAGGAGAGAAAAGTAGTCAAAATGGCTTTTATAAAACTGAGTGGTGCCTTAAAAAAATTTCCCCCTCCTTTGGTTTCTGTGGAGACTTGAAAAAATTTGAGGTATTTCTGCTGGAAGATTTAATACTCTGCCACTAAGTCAACATATGAGGCCTATCTCCCACATCTGCATAATTTGTCTTTATGGTTTCAAGTTGTATTTCAAAGTCACTTGGGCACTGTATATCAGTCAGAATCCTGAAGAAATCAAATGTAATACACTAATTGGATAGTTTGTAGTGAGTTTGATAAAGTTTTATGTGTGGAACAGAGTCACAGGCAGTGTGCCATATGCTGGGGCTGTAAACAGTGGTTTTTTTGGGGTTCTGTTAGCACTACCCACAGTGGAGGTTTCACCTGCTATAGTCTGGAGATGGGGCAAGCTGTATAGAAGTGGCTAATGACAGGAGATAGCCTGTGGTGGCCCTTTAGAGGGAAGTCAGAGGGATAAGTATTCCAACGTCATTCTCTTGTCTACAGTGCTCTCTCCATTGGCCAAACCCACCTGGAGGCTTGTCAATAAAGATCACAGGGTAGAGAATGGGTCTGGAGAGGCATACGGAAACTATGAAACACAGCACATTTAAAATATCAAGGACTTCCAGATAGAGTAATGAGATACCAGTTCGATGAGGATTCAAGTGAGTGTAATTCTTTGTTCTGGGGCTTCCCTGATGGATCAGCAGTAAAGAACCCGCCTGCCAATGCAGGAGACATGAGTTCAATATCTGGATTGGGAAGATTCCCTGGAGAAGGAAATGGCAATCCACTCCAGTATTCTTACCTGGGAAATCCCATGGATAGAGGAGCCTGGCAGGCTACAGTCCAGGGAGTCGAAAAAAGAGTTGAACATGACTTAGAGACTAAACAACAACAACAGTGCTTAGTTCTAGTTTGAACATACTAGTATAAAAATGCTATATCTCAACAGAAGCATTTGCATAAACACTATTAATGGAATGAAATACATTACAGAGGATTAACTGCATGGTTGTTTATAAAATTCAACAAATATTTATTGAATCCTTACCATGTCCCTGGTTTTGTGGTCATCTTATCTATGAACCATATTGGTATCACTGTAATAGAGGGCAGGATTATTTTTTATTTATTTGTTTATTTTTAAAATTTATTTATTTATTTATTTTTAATTTTTACTTTACAATTCTGTATTGGTCCTGGCATAGATTGACATGAATCCACCACAGGTGCACATGCGTTCCCAAACATGAACCCCCCTCCCACCTCCCTCCCCACAACATCTCTCTGGGTCATCCCCGCGGATTGACATGAATCCACCACAGGTGCACATGCGTTCCCAAACATGAACCCCCCTCCCACCTCCCTCCCCACAACATCTCTCTGGGTCATCCCCGCGCCTCAGCCCCAAGCGTGTCATATCCTGCATCAGACATAGACTGGCATTTCGATTCTTACATGATATTATACATGTTTCAATGTAGAGGGCAGGATTAAAAGATATTTATGTGAGGTTCAACTGGCACTACCTTTCCTTAGTAAACTTGTTTGGGTAAGAGATTGTCCATTTGCCCTTAATGTATTATGTAGAATGATTCTTCTGTGTCAACCAGCCTCTGTACTGTTACTATTCTATAGGAGAATGGTTTTCAGGAGCACATAAAGTAATCTTTTTAACAGTTCAATTATTAATGTGCAAGTTTTAATTTATGGAACAAACATTAAAATTGCATTTACAGTTACCTCCTTGTAAAATGGGAATTAAATGAGGCAGTGCGTACACCTGACCTTTGTAAGCTCATAATGAAGGTGAACTGATTTGAAATAAAAGAGAAGCTGCCAATTTCCTACCCTGAAAATTCAATGTTTTCATGTTTCCGTTTCTCTTTTTTTAAAGATTTTTTGATGTGGACCATTTTTGAGTCTTTATTGAATTTGTTATAATATTTGTGTTGTTTTATGTTTTGGAAACATGTTTTATGTTTATGTTATGTTTTATGTTTTATGTTTGTGAAGCGTGAGGGATCTTAGTTCCGTGACCAGGGATTGCACCTCCTGAGTTGGAAGGCAAAGTCTTAACCACCAGGCCACTGAGGAAATCCCTCCTTATACTTTCTTAAACCTTATTCTTGTGCCTAAATAATTTGTGTGTGTTACGAGACTTTTATTAGCGAATGAAAGAAGCCCAAACTTCAGGTGGGATTAGGAATGATGTCCTCAGGATGTTGTTTCCATTTCTTTGTCTAGAGGTGTGCTCTTCTTCAAAAGGCTCCATCCCCAGGCTGGCTTTCTTCAGAGGCTATAAAAAACCCCTCCTACTTCAGGATCCACACCTACATACTGGATGTCTTGGTCAGCTTGAGCTGCCAGAACCAAATACCACAACCACAGGAAACTATTTCTTACCATCCTAGAGACTGCAAGTCCAAGATCAAGGTGCCAGCAGGGCCAGTATCTGGTGAAGTCTCTCTCCTTGGGTACAGATTCCTGCCTTCTCTCTGTCCTCACATGGTCTTTTCATACTGCCTGTGGGTGGGGAGAGAGAGGAAGCAAACTCTTTGGTGTCTGTTCTTATAAGGACACTAATCCCATCATGAGCATTCCACCCTCATGACCTCATACTCCTGAAGGCCATATCCTCAAATACAATCAAAAGGTGGGGGTCAGGATTTCAGTATATGAATTTGGGGGTGGTGGATGTAACTCAGTCCACAGCACTGAATTTTCCAGACAGATCTCCCCAGACTGTTGAATGAAAGCTGTATCTTCACTTTGTTTGGACTGGAAGAAACCAGTCGCTGCAGCTGGTGTGTGTGTGTTAGTCACTCAGCTGTGTCTGACTCTTTGCTACGCCATGGACTGTAGCCTGCCAGGCTCCTCTGTCCATGGAGTTCTGCAGGCAAGAATACTGGAGCGGGTAGTTGGTCCCTTCTCCAGGGGATCTTCCTGACTCAGGGATTGAACCTTGGTCTCCCATGTTGCAGGCAGATTCCTTACCATCTGAGCCACCAGGGAAGAAACCAGTCATTGTAGCCAGGGAATGCCACAAACTGATGAGCTGGTTTTTTGCCCACAACTGATAGAATCACTGTAGCTTAGGGTGGGGAGGATGAGATGATTTGGACCTGCTTGTGTTGGACATGGGGAGGTTCTGCCCAAGCAGCATGGCTGCCACACAAGGCAGAAAGGGAGACGTCAGCAGTGTACACTAGTTTTAACTCATCTGTTCCTCTGTTGTTGGAGAGTCAGCTTGTTTTCAGTGATTCCTGTTCTATCACATAACTAAATTGAATTTCAAAATTTCACATGAAAGCACATTAATGTTAGGTTCTCAGAATTTTTGTCTGACATGCTCAGCAGTGGTTGCTGCTTAATGGACAAAAGCTAGTACTAGTGAAACCAAGTTTTCCAGAAAATCAATATGACTACAGCAGTGGAGCCCTGGCCTTCCATCTAGTCTTGCCATAATGAAATTCATTCTTGGCATGATTTTTGAGCTGCCTTTTGCAGGTCACATTGTTCTACAGAATATGTTAGAGGGTTATTGCCAAAGCTCAAGGCTGTAACCTTTTGTTCCCTCCTAGAAGCTAAGGATATTTAAAAATGAATTATTTATGTGTTCTTAAATGATGAATTAGGTTGTTGGGGTTGGATTTGCCACAATTAAGACTGATGTTTGCTTATATTGAGGGAACTGGATTGTAATCCTTAAATTTGACTTTTTGTCATCCCATTTTCAATATTTCATTATTATACATAGTTATCTAAACAACACACTGAAACTAAGCCTCTGCTATGTGATCAGTATCATGCTAGATACTTTGGGGAATAAAAATGATATGTGAAGGCTACTGTCTAAGTGGGGGACAGGACTAATCATGTGGAAATGTTGGCAAAAAACAACCCCATCCTGAGTGTATGGTAAAAGAAATTTGGAACAATGGAAATTTAGAAAAGATCCCATTGAGTTGAACTTGTAGGGGGGAGCTTCATGGTGAAGGTGACACTTGAATTGGGCTTTGAAGAATAGATAAGGATCTGGTAGGAAAAAGAATTGGGAAAGGGCATTTTCCAAAGGGTGAGAATAAGTGCTGGCATGCTGTGTGCTGGGATCCCCGAGAAGTCAAACTGGAGTGGCAGTTGGGTGTAGGGGAGGGTTGGGACAGTGGCACCAAGGGTAATGTTCTTTCCTGTATGTGCTAATACTGGATTTCCTCTTACTCTGAAACATCATGTTTTGGGGGTATTGTGGTGGGAGGGGGTTTCAGTTGCTAACAAAGACAACAGTATGTGAAACATGAAGTTTGGAATCATTTTAGGGCCCTTGTGCTCAGTGGACATGGCCTTATGAGTAGGTCTCATGGGTGACAACCTACTTTCAGTTTCTGTTTATTCCTTGGATATTTTTAAAAAGAGTTTATAGGCACATCTCAATGAAGAGCATAAATACAGTGGGAGGTGGGGGGATCTCTGTCCTTCACTGATATTTAACCCAGAGTCTAACTGAAAAAAACATGAAGACTACAGGGCAGAAAAAGATGGAAATTGAAACCAGAAACTAAATGTAGGAGGGGAAGGCAGGTGAAATTTGACAAGTTGAGAAATTTAAACAGTTCCACAGCTTCTAAAGCAAACCTGTAGTTCTGGGCTGAGTTAAAATTAGCATCTTCATTGTCAGTATTTAGGTGGAGCTAAACTTTGGGAATATTAAGACATGGTGCGTTTATGTTGATTCTTCCAATTGGCTTTCCTTAAAGTGTAATAAAATCTTATATGCATAAATGTGCATATAAATAAGTAGATGTTTTCCAACATTGTTAAAAATGAATTTTAATTTACTGAAGAATCATCTTTCATGTTTATTGCTTGAAGTTTTTAGTTTTTTTTTTTTACTAACTTCTGGAGATGTCTATTTATAATCACATCTTGAAGTTTCTTAAAAGTGGCAGTGTATGTGTCTACATCTAAGGCATACCACAATTATCTGGTTCAGTGATACTGCTTTGGGTTCTTTGATTTACTGTCCAGTGGAATGCCAAGTCTGATTATATTCTACACAAATGAATGGTTAATAGAATTTATTTTCCTAATTTTTTTCTTGGGTTTATATGAAGACTGGCATCTGAGTAGTCTTTGGAAGTAAAGTGTTTTTTGAGGAAAAATGGCTCAGTGTTCCACCTGATAGGAAAACAGGCCATTGTTCTCAGCATTTAAAATAGGTGAAACTTCTCTATACTCATCTTGATTGTGATATGCTCTATTTATGCACATGTAATTCAGTTAACTGTTTATATTTGTGATTTTTGCATGCATGCTAAGTCGCCTCAGTCGCGTCCGACTCTTTCTAATGCTATGGACTGCCAAGCCCCTCTGTCCATGGAATTCTCCAGGCAAGAATACCAGAGCGGGTTGCCATTTCCTTCTCCAGGGGATTTTCCCCACCCAGGGATCAAACCTGGGTCTCCTTCATTGGTAGGCAGGTTCTTTACCATTAGCACCACCTGGGGCTGTTAACCCATGACAATTCTGATGTACTTACATTGCCAAATGTTATTTTGGAGTTGATGCCTTAGGTCTTTTTCCAAGGCAGCATCTTTTCTTTTAATCCTCAAATTCCATTCTCAATTCTAGCCATTAAGGCTCTCTTGTTGCCTTCTCTCCTTTTGACTCAGCTCACTCTTATGAGCTCACCTTTGACTTCTTTAGCAATGTGGTGGTTATGAGCACGTTTTGGAGTCTAATCCAGTTTTTTCACTTAGCTGCTGTGTAATCTTCAGTCAGTTACTTAAGTTTTCTGTTTCTCTATCTGTGAAGTGGAATCATAATAGAATCCATCTTATCAGTTTCCTTTGAAGAGCAAGATAATGCATGTGAAATGCCCAGCCCTGTGTCTGCCCCAATAGTGGGCTATGTATCAGCCAAGTGCTAGTTGTGTTATCGTAACAATAAACATAGGATTTAAGTATCTTTAAAATATACTTTATTTTTCATTCACCTAACATTGGCTCTGGGAGACTCTTCCAAGGGTTGGCTCAGTGGTAAAGGCTGCTTCGATCTCATGGCCCCTCCATGTCAACACACACTTCCATGGTTGATGATGTAGGTCGAGGCTCTCGCTGTCTGTTAAGTGCTTTGGCCCATTAATGACACATATCACTGTCCTTCGAACCAGTTGGCCAGAACTAGTCACAGGACCCAAAGGTAAAAGAAACAGAGGTGTAGTCTTCCCACAAACTCAGAAGAGGGTGAACCCCACTCTGGATGTAGCCGTAGATAAAGAAAATATCACAGTACACAGTGCAGCTATATAGCAGGGAAATGTCCTCTGGGAAGTCAGCTGATGTTGAAGCCACAGAGTTTGAAGTTTTACATTAGGCTTTAAAAAGATCTTATGTTTTTCATTAGTCCTCAGAATTTAGGATTCTAGATGGCCTGGCTAGTCTAAAATGATGGTCCAAATTCAGAATTAAGCTGATGTTTCATAGATAATACGTGAAGGATAAAACAGGATGATTTGTAGTTGTTTTCAGAGTTTTGGTGCTGGTAATGAGGGTGCGAGTGTGACAGTTATTTATCTAAATCCCACATGATGTGATTCACTAAGGACATGAGTCTGTTAGTTTGATCTTTCTCTTAGTATTATTTTCCCAGAGCGGGGTTCGGCACCACTATTGATAGAGAGGTTGGAAAGACAACCCAGTCCATCTTTGGGCCTGTGAGCTGAGAGAAGTTCGTGCTCTACAACAGTTGGATCATCCTCCATCACATTGGCACTGACAGTTAAAAAAGGAAGTATTAAATAGCCTGTGGAAGTGGGGTCAGGCTTACTGTCCAACAGGATCAGCCCCCACAGTTCGCTATGCACCACTGACTAATGGACACTTCTAGGAGAACCTCGTTCACTGTGTGTCACTAATAATCCTGTTCCTCAGGGATGGATCCACTGGACTACTTTTGGGAGGAAAAGAAAGGGACTGGCATTTCTTTGGAATGTTGAGCTCCAAGTGGAGAAGTCTCTTTGTCGGTGCCAATTTTCTTTGGAGCAAGGGTGTCAAGAGTGTGAATATTCCTCCTTATCAGCTTGAAGAAATGCGTCATTGAATATGGAGAATTGAGACAGAATTGCTATAGAAACCAAGATCCCTTAATTTTAATATCAACTCCTGTAATACCTTAACTGTAAGAACTTGGGCACGTCCTTTAATTTTGCTGCACCTATTTCTTTCATTAAAAAAAAAAAAAGGATCAATGCTACACTAGGAAGTTAATCTATTAGGAAGGTTAATGGGAAAAGCAAATGAGATGAGAAACATACAGCCCTTTAAAGAGCATGAAGGTGATAGGATGGATATTTTTCTCTTCCCAAAGTAAAACATTTTATTATAAAACTTTTGGAAAATATGAATAGAAGATAAATAAAAGTTTAACATGAAAATCTTAAAAAAAAGAAAACAACAAGCAAAATGCTGCCACATAGAGATAATGGCTGTTAATGAATGGATGTATGTCTTTCCCAGAGTTTATAACCTACTCTTTCTATATAAAGCACAT
This sequence comes from Oryx dammah, assembly GCF_014754425.2. NCBI lineage: Eukaryota > Metazoa > Chordata > Mammalia > Artiodactyla > Bovidae > Oryx > Oryx dammah. The sequence continues at coordinate 53,560,425 of NW_024070185.1, forward strand.
TTTAAACTTCTTTTTGTTTTGTTACATGTTTTAAATGGATGGGTGGTTTTCCACTGAAATGAAGAAAAATTATAAAACCAATGCTCAATTTATAGATATTTAGGTTATCTTCGGTTTGCCCTGGTGGCTCAGAAGATAAATAATCTGCCTGCGATGTGAAAGAGCTGGGTTTGATCCCTGGGTCAGGAAGATCCCCTAGAGAAGGGAATGGCTACCCACTCCAATATTTTTGCCTGGAGAATTTCACGGACAGAGGAGCCTAGCAGGCTACAGTCCATGGGGTCGCAGAGCCGGGCACAGCTGAGCAACTAACACTTTAACACTTTTGGTTTGCCTGGCTTTAATGGCTGTTTAGAACTTCTATCAAGTATAAAGTCACGGTAGGATTTCCCTTCTCCCTCTGTGCCCTACATCAGCCCTGCTTGATCTAAACTAACCCAAGTGATCATTGCCATGGTGGTTGGTTCAGGAGCATGCAAGGACCTAAGTTAATTTCATTGGAATGAAGCTTGATACTATGTTCTATGTGTTCATGGCTGGAAAAAAGGAGAAAAAAACCCTCTCTCTCCCATAACAGCTGCGTGTGTGCTCAGTTGATCAGCTGTGTCCCACTCTTTGCCACCCCATAGACTGTAGCCCACCAGGCTCCTCTGTCCATGAAATTTTCCAGGCGAGGATACTGGAGTAGACTGCCATTTCCTCCTCCAGGGGATCTTCCCAACCCAGGATAGAACTTGAGTCTCGCATTTCCTGCGTTGGCAGGAGTGTTCTTTACCACTGTGCCACCTGAGAAACTCCCCTCCCCCTCTTTTTTTTTTTAAAAGGCCTATGTTAGGCAAGTTAAGTCTGTGCTTAGAGGAAGGCAGAGTTGGGAGAACTGGCAGAAAATGAAGCAGAGCCTATGTAGAATCATGGTATAAACTTAGGCTACTTCTGAACCTTTCAGTAGGTGAACCTGCAGACTCCCTGTGTGACTGAGCCTAGTTTGAGTTGAGGTTCCTGTTACTTGAAACCAAAAGCATCCTCGGTGACACACCCATTTTAAATAGCATGGCGACAGACATACTTGGTTAAGTCTTTGTGCACATCCGTGACTTTTCCTTCTCCTGTATTTTAGTAGAATTGTGAAATTAGGGTGTGTGTGCTTGGTCAGATCACCTTGAATTCTTTTTTACAGTTGTTATGTTCCCACTGGCTTTGATGTGCTTTCATTGCCACTGTAGTTACCTGGGACTCTTTTTAGGAAAACTGCACTTGGGCTACTGTAATTTGTCCAAACACTCAGAGAGACTGAAGTGCTTGGAGACTGCCTGTGGTGCCTGGAAATCACTCTGGTGCAGCCCTTAACCAATGATGGGGGAGTAGGAGAGCCCAGTCCCTTGGCCTCACCTCTGAGGTACGACTTGTACTTCGAAGTGCTTAGAGTGGCCCAGGGGACCCAGGCAAAGCTGCCCTCTGTAGGACCTGCTGTACATGCATCTTTGTGTGGCTTCCCCCCATCTCCACCCTGCTCCCCTGCTCTCCTTACCAGTCTCTGTGGGAGCATGTATATAATGAACTGTGTATGCACAAATCCTCATCTTCGAGTCTGCTTCTGGGGAATGTAATCTAAGCCAGTTTGTGAACAATGCTCAGATTTTTGACTGAACAGCTTTTAATGAAAATGATTAAGAGCTTGCGCAACTACTGATCAGATGGGATGTTGTGATGGTCTGGCCAGTGACACTGGACTTAGGCACGTTGGGAGTTAGGTGAAAAAAAAGGAAAAGGTTTCTTGTTTTCTGAGAGTGGTTTGCTGAACTCACATAAGTGCGATTTGGAAACTGGCTTGGGGCCGCTGAATGAATGTATCAGCTCTTACTTCCTTTGGGAAGCTGAATATTATCCTGTCTCACAGAGCTCAATATTATGGTCTTTTTTTGCTGAAGTCTACACCCCCTTCATTTACTATCATCCTATTTTCCTTAGTTATAGTCTGTTGCACCACCCTAAAAACTCTTTATACTTGACCCTAACAATTCTCATTTGATAAAGACAGGGTGCTTTTGCACTGGAAAGTGCATGAGTCACCCTGCAGGGGAGAGTGATGGAGAGGACAATGGCATATAAACCCTGCGAGGGGACTCTGTCCTGGGAGGTGTCTCCCACCGGCCAGGTTGGGTTGTCTGTGAGTCCCTTCTTACGCTTCACAAATATCTTCTATTTGTCCTGCCAATATCTCTTTTTTCCTATTGAATTTCCATTGTGAGTATTTTGGTCCAAGTTCATACCGTTTACTGTGAACTGTTTGGAATTAATTGTATCATCTTGGAGCCTCCCTCTGTCCCCCCATTCATATGTTAAAGCCCTCACTTCCAAAGTGTCTATATTAGGAAACAGATCTTTAAGGAGGTAATTAAGGGTAAATAAAGTCATAATAGGGCTGATAGCACTGGTGTCCTTATAAGAAGGTGAGGAAACGTCAGGAGCCTCTCTGTGTCCATGTGCACACCGAGGAAAACCATGTAAAGATACAGTGAGAAGGCAGCTGTCTGCAAGCCAGAAGAGAGGCCTCAGGAGAAGCCAACTCTACCGGCACCTTGAGTTTAGACTGCAGAATTCCAGAATTGCTGTAAAGTAAATTTCTATTGTTTAAGCATCCAGCCTGTCATATTCTATTACGGCAGCCCAAGCAGACTAATGTGTCATTTTCTGTTGTGGTTTTCCCCCCAGGAGGATAGTGTCTGTAAGAGTAGACAAGAGTCTTGGTCCTCAAGTCATTCTGGTTCAGTTAAACTCTTAAAGCAGCACTTACATCTTTCCTCACAGTGAAATCTTTTTGCTTTGGAAAATGGTTTGGAGTGAGTGCCACAGGGTGGAGCTTGCACGCTTTAGCTAGCTATCGAGATCTCTCTTACCCACCCCTCAAACCTGCCCTCTAGCATGCTCTTTCTCTACTTCCCAGTCCAAACCCTATGTTCCAGGTCTGTCCACCATGTATAGTGCCCACTCCTTCCTTGCCCAGTTGTAATTTTCTCCAGCTTCCATGCTAATGGTCCAAATCCCATCTGTTCTTTAGGGTCATCTTCAGCCTTACTTTGAGGCCTGTTCTCAACTTTCCAGCCAGTCTCTACATCGCTCTGGTAGGTCTTTTCCTTTGTAGAAGTAGAACAGGAAAAGGAGGTTGCCTGGGATGTCAGATGGATGAGAATCTCACAGGCCAAGTGTTGAGTTGTAAGCAATACCTTCAGGGCCTAAACTGAGAGTAGAGGGGCAGAAAGTGACTTGACTTTTGTGTGTGTGCATGTGTGTGTGTGTGTTTAGGGCCATAAATGTAAGTCTGTGTTCTTGGAGTAAAGGCCCATTCATTTAGAGAAAAAAGAGCTTGCTCTAGATTCCCCATCTGGAACTAGAAAGTTTGTCCATAGTGAGGCACATATATAATACACATTATATAATGAGACTGACATGCAGAGAGCATGCTAGCCTTTGTATAAGCATGTGATATATCAAAGACAGCTAGAAGTGGAAGAAACCAAGAAATCACGTGTAGGATTTTTCAAAATGCAGTCCGTCACTTAACACATTAATAATATATATTTTTTAACCTATTCACATTTCATCAAAAATGATGCTTTGATGTACTGCTAAGGTCTTTTCAGCAAAGCTCATGGGAATTTGGTATATGAGGATCCACACTAGGTATCCATTTCATTGGTGTCAATAATTCTAGATAGTTCGGGTGGAAGGGACGATTCCTGAAGGTGAGATACTTTGACTTCATGTACTAGCTTTGGGTCTTGCTTGTATGTGTGTGACCTACTTTTGCCTTCATGTAGCAATGATAGCTAAGATAATGTAGAGTTGGGAGGCTATTTAAATATTACCATGCTTGGTAGATATGTACATAATACTAAAGCACTTAACTTTGTTCTAACTTTTGCTTAATTTCCACAGTGGTGTAAACACCATACTTCAGAGAACAGTAATTGATGTAATCCGACATGTCTTCTCATTTGAAGATGAGAACTGAGAGGTCTGGAGACCTTTCATTTTCAGGTCATTTGAGTATTTAAGGGCATGATGCTGGGGTTCCTGACTTCTAGGGAACCTAACTTTTCTTTTAAATTATACTGCCACTCAGTATCTTAGTAGTACATAAAGCAAGTATCAGTGACTTTCACCTATACCCTTCTAGGAGATCCAACCAGTCCATCCTAAAGGAGATCAGTCCTGGGTCTTCATTGGAAGGACTGATGCTGAAGCTTCAATACTTTGGCCACCTCATGCGAAGAGCTGACTCACTGGAAAAGACTGATGCTGGGAAGGATTGGGGGCAGGAGCAGAGGGGATGACAGAGGATGAGATGGCTGGATGGCATCACCGACTTGATGGACATGAGTTTGAGTGAACTCCGGGAGTTGGTGATGGACAGGGAGGCCTGGCGTGCTGCGATTCATGGGGTCAAAAAGTGCTGGACATGACTGAGTGACTGAACTGAACTGAACTGAAGGTGAAATGGAGATGTGTGACAGGCTCAACTCTCAAAAACTCTTGAAGCAATGAGAGTCTAGGAAAAAAAGTCATGTAGAGTCTGAGTGGACTAGAAGGGAGCATCTAGCTCAATGTTAGGCTCACCTGGATGGTCCAAGATGGGTCTTGGAGACCTCTTTGCAGGTCAAGAAGTAAAAGTATAAGAAGGAATCAGGCAGGTTTGGGGAGTCCCTCATTTCAAACAAAACTGTATTCCTTCTATGTCTTCATGTTATTTCATGTAAGAAAGCACTGAAAATTTTAACACTAAAGCTAGAAATGTGCTGTGCTTGTCCAGTTTCATCTTGTAAATAATGACCTAATGGCTTAAAGTTTTTTCTTTTTTAGTTAATAACAGAGAGCTTTCCTCATTCAGCAATCCTGTATCTTAAAAAAAAAAAGCAATAGAGGCAAGTGGGTCCATGGACATGGGTTTTGTGGAATTGAATAACATGGTAGTCCCTATAGATAAGGAGAGAAAGAACATTCTGGGCAGAGTGAATAGTAAGTGTGGAAGGCTGTGGGGAGGGAGCTGCTAGGAACAGCCAGGGACAGCTGGGACAAGTATGTCTGGGAGGACATGAGGGAAGGAGAGGAATGGGTGTGTATGTGAAACAGAGAAGGAGAGATGGGGAAGGAGAGGGAGAATATTTTTCTTTTATTTGGATCCAGATGGAAGCCTCTGAAGGATTTTGAGCTTAGGAGTGACATACGATCTGACTTGGGACTTACCAGGATCACCATTGTCTGCTGTATGGAGAGTGGATTGACTGAGAAGGGGCAAAGCAGAAAAGCCAGTTTGGAGAGGGTGCAGAGAAGCAGGGAGAGCAGAGCTGGTGGGACCTGAGGGAAGAGGTTTTCTGTCTCCTGCAGGGGGAGGGATAGGGTTTAGTTTGAATGTGGCCCCCTCACCTGCCTTCTGCAGCACTCTGCCTTCCTTATCTCCTGTAAGAGGAGGTTGTGCTGGCTCAGTTGCGTCTGACTCATTGAGACCCTGTGGACTATAGCCTGCCAGGCTCTCTGTCCATGTGATTTTCCAGGCAAGAATACTGGAGTGGGTTGCCATTTCTTACTCCAGGGGATCTTCTGACCCAGGGATTGAACCTGTGTCTCTTGCATTGCCTTCATTGGCAAGCAGTTTCTTTACCACTGTGCCAGTGCATCCTTGAGTCTCTCCCAGAGTGTTGAGGTCCTCAGAACAGTCCTGATTCACAGCCCCTTAGCTTGAACCAGCTCCATGGACACTCCTGTCCTGAGCGTGAACCTCCCTCAGGGTGAGTCGTCATTCACCAGGGAGAAATGGATATTTTATAGCTTTGGACTCTTAACTCCTTTTAAGCTGCAGGACAAATGACTTCACTGTACATGTTTCATGCAGGGAGGAATGGGTAATCTCAGAAAAGGGAAGAAAAGTCCTTAAGACTCCAAACCAGAGGATTGCGGAGAAGTTTGCTTTCTTCTCTCTTGGATGTGTGTGAAGGTGTGTGTGTGTGTGTTTGTGAATCCTGGAAGGAGAAGGCAGGCATAGACTTGGGTCCTGGTTGGCCCCCAAGGACCATTCTTCCAGGACAAGTTTTTCTTGGCATCACTTGATTTCCTGAATTGGGAGAATGAATGCCCAGTGTAGAAAAGAAGGAAGAAAAGTGTGTTAGTCAGCATTAAATATGGTCATCTGATTACTTGTCAATTAGGTATTTGAGAAAGCAGAGATTCTGAAGACATTCATCTTCTCAAAGAGAGGAAATTGTCTCCGTCTAGGCCAGGACCTCTTACCTTGCCACTGGTGACATTTTGCATCTTTGTTGTGGGGTTGTCCTTGGCATTGGGAGATATTCCTACAGTATCCCAAGTTGTGATAAGCAGAAATGTCTCTGGAAATTGTCAGTTGTCCCTCAGGAGTGGGGGCGGATGGCTGAAGTTTCCCCAGTTGAGAGCCCCTGACCCAGGCTTAGCTGGTGCATCAATGAAGTCAGGGTTGTGTATTTCGTGTCCTCTCTGGCCAATAATATCGATGGAGCTGAAACTAATAGTGGCTTCTACTTGGTTGCCGGGTAGCAAAGCATGTACTATTCTGCCCTGAGAGAACAATTTTCCTGTGTTTTAACTAATAAGGCCCTTGTGATGGCTGGATTCTCAGCACCCCAACTAATAAACGTGCCTATAAGGCAAAGAAACCAAAAACATGTCCTGATTGCCAGGGAGGGGGCATGTTGTCCTCCCCCTCTCTTTCCTGGATCCATGCAATAATTAGCCAAAGTAAAATGAATATTAGCTCATGCTTAATTGCCTTTACAGTGTACTTGCCAGCACTGACCCAGTAGTGCTAAACCAATTATTTTTTGAACTTTATGGCTTTAAATAATCCTTTGCTCTAAAATTCCCTGTACCCCTCAGCTACTTAACCACAGGCCCCTCTGCCCTAAATCCTTTTCTTATACTTTGTAGCTTTTTAAGCAGGGCCCCTCTTTAAGAAGACATAATCCCTTCTCTGTAGAAAACATGAAAGACCTTGAACAAATCAAGATTTCTCCATGGAGAATTCAGCTAATCCTGTGCTTAGCTCCTAACAAGGAAATCCATCTCTCCACCAAGCACGCCATTACCCGGACTAATGCCTGACTTGAATAACAAGTAAATTATTGTGCTTTTAATTGTACCCTGCTCGGTCACAAAGCACATCTGAGAGAGGAATGTGCCCGGCTTCTCCAGGAGAAACAGGTCATGCCTCTAATCCTCCTTTTCTGTCGCCTTCCCTCCCCCTTCCCTATCCTTTCTCTTCCCAGCAGAGCAGGGGGGCGGGGGGGGGGGTGGTGGTGGTGCGGGGTAGCGGGGGAAGAGACAGCTAAATTATGTTTAAAATGGAAGGGTCTAAAAGAAGAAAAACGATGGTAAATACTGACTTGGGAGAGGATGAATTATCCTCAGCCTCTGCAGTGTAGCTCGCTGGAGGACAATCGGTGTTAACTCGGTTGCTGGAGGGCAGTCTTTATGAGCCTGGACCAGGCTTTCTCAGCCTCAGCACTACTGCTGTTTGGGGTTGGATAATTCTTTGTTATGGTGGGGCTGTCCTGTGCATGGAAGAATTTTTAGCAGCCCCTAAATTGTGACAATCCCAACTGTCCCAAGGCACTTTCAAATGTCTCCTGGGTGCAAAATTGCCTCAGGTTGCCAACCACGGCCCCAAACCCTTCCATATTGGGATTTATTTTCTCTTATCCCCATTCTCCGCTCACCCTGTACACAAAACCCAAGAAAATCGTGGCTCCTGTGTTAAAATAGGGGAGATCAATATGCTCTTCATATAGGCAGACTTAGTGGAAAAGGAAAGGATGCTGACTTGTGTGTTGTCAGAATAGAGTGGGACCTGTTCCTCAACACCAAGACTGGAAAGAGTCTTAGGATTTGGATATGTTTCTGGCTCCCACTGGGAAGTGGCAATGCCCTTGGGTAAACAAGCAAGCTTTCAAACACCTCTGCCCCGTGCACTTTGGAACTGGACTTGCTGTGGGTGAGATGGATTGATAGCAAGGCTGCAGGGTAGGAGTCTGCTGCCTGCAGGTGCCCATGCTCTCCTCCCACACTGCTTAGGACAAGGGAGAGATCCCCAGCTTCAGAGCTACCCAGTGCTCAGACAATGACAAAGCTGTCTTGGACCTGAACATGGAGATGAAAGAGAGCTACTCACAACAGAGATGTGCAAGCATGGGGTTGCACTTTCATTAAGTCATTGAGGCAGATATTTCACTCCTGGTGATATAAAGAGACCTTGTTTTTGTTCAGTCGCTCAGTTGCTTCTGACTGTGATCCCATGGGCTGCAGCATGCCAGGCTTCCCTATCCTTCACCATCTCCTGGAGCCTGCTCAAACTCATGTCCATTGAGTCAGTGATGCCATCCAACCATCTCATCTTCTGTTGTCCCCTTGTCCTCCTGCCTTCAATCTTTCCCAGCATCAGGGTCTTTTTAAATGAGTTGGCTCTTCACATCAGGTGGCCAAAGGATTGGAGCTTCAGCATCAGTCCTTCCAATGAACATTCAGGATTGATTTCCTTTAAGATTGACTGGTTTGATCTCCTTGCAGTCCAAGGGACTCTCAAGCATCTTCTCCAACATCACGGTTCAGAAGCGTCACTCCTTTTTCAGTTCAGTTTAGTTGCTCAGTTGTGTCCTACTCTTTGTGACCCCATGGACTGCAGCACGCCAGGCCTCCCTGTCCATCACCCAAACTCATGTCCATCCAGTCCATGATGCCATCCAATCGTCTCATCCTCTGTTGTCCCCTTCTCCTGCCTTCAATCTTTTCCAGCATCAGGGTCTTTTTCAATGAGTCAGTTCTTTGCATCAGGTGGCCAAAGTACTGGAGCTTCAGCTTCAGCATCAGTCCTTCCAATGAATATTCAGGATTTATTTCCTTTAGGATTGACTGGTTGGATTTCCTTGCAGTCCAAAGGACACTCAAGAGTCTTCTCCAACACCACAGTTTCAGGAACCTACAAAAACATTGCTGATCCTTACTACTGCTGCTGCTGCTGCTGCTAAGTCGCTTCAGTTGTGTCCGACTCTGTGCGACCCCAAAGACGGCAGCCCACCAGGCTCCCCCATCTCTGGGATTCTCCAGGCAAGAATACTGGAGTGGGTTGTCATTTCCTTCTCCAATACATGAAAGTGAAAAGTGAAAGTGAAGTCGCTGGACAGAAGGAAAAGCCAGCAAAGAGTGCATTGCAGTGAACCCTCATCTCCACTAGATGGCGGTGTACATCTTCCTCAGAAGCCAGGCTGGCTTAGCTCATGGCAACTCCTTGGCCTAAAAAAGACAAGTGCCACTCCTCTTTCAGGAGACAGCCGGCTCTTCTCATTGTTGGCACAAACAACCCCAAACAATTGCACTGACCACACAACTCTAAGCCACATTCCAGGGCGCTGCCATCTGTTCAGGAGTGAATGCTGGGAAAATGAACCACGCTGCTAATTTGCTTGGTTGGGGGGAAAAATAAGATCTAAAGTGACAATGGATGTAATTTATTTTTCCAACAAGAATAGGGGCAAAACCATTTCATTCCCCTCCCCACCTTCACCCCGACTGCCACCATAAATGAAAGCAATCACCTAATTAGTCCTGAATTACTAACTGGCAGGGTAAAAGATCTGCTGGAAATCAAGCTGAAGTAGACTGTTTTGGAGAAAGAGACGCGATTTCTGCGGGAGGAGGGGAGGGGGAGAATGGGGTGGGCGGGGCTGGGAGGGGAGGCAAAGGCTTGAAGCCCATTGTGGGGCCCTGGGCCCCTGTGGTCTGGGGAGGCTGTGCCGGCCCTGACCCTGGGAGAAAAAGAGGCTCAGTGATGTCTTCAGGCCATTCATTTTGTGCAGGCGAATGACTTTCTAAACCGAAGCAAAAAGAATGTGTTGGAGAAGACCTATCCATGAGTTTTTAAAAAAATGTTACAGATGTAGATGAACTGGCTTGAGAAAGAGAGCAGAGCCCTGTGGGGCCTGGCCACCCGGCAGATGGGGCTGGACGGGCAGACTGGACAGGAAGTTCTTGCACGCCTTCTCTCCTGCCACACAAGAGGGATGGCAGGCAGATCTGAAACCAAGTTGGGCTCGAAGTCATTAAGAAATCCCCTCCAAGGAATGGAATACATGCCTCGTTTCAGATTTTGGTTTTTGCGTGGGTCCTGAGTAAGTGTCTTCCCCAGCCGAAAGAATGCACTGTCCCCATGCCCCCACAAAAGGCACTCCTGCAAGGAAAGCAGATCAATAGCCGGTGGTGGGTAAGTGCCGAAACCTGCCACTTGAAGGCTCCGCACACTGAAGGAGGAATTTGTTTGTTCAGAGATGACTTCTTGTTTTTTAGTTAGATATGACTTATTTGAAATACTTTACTAATGCGATTTATCACAACTGTAAACTGTCAGTTTCCACAGCTGTTGCTTCTTTAGAGCAATCTGGCAAATATGTGTGGGTAAAAACACAGGCTTGGAAGGGTGAGGAGGAGTTGGTGCAGGCTTCTTCTTTCTCCCACTTAGTGGGCCCGCAGGCCCCTCGCCCCCACTGAAAGCATATGTTCCTCTTCCTTAGAGGCAGTCTCTGGTTCTCGTGCTCATCTGTTGTTTCTGGCTGTTAAGCAGCCTTTTCCTATCTCCTGGGAGGGGCACCTGGTTTTCTTTTGGGAAACCACCCTTCTCCCCATCTCTGTTCCTGTAGCTTAGACGAGGTTGACTGCTGTCTCCTTATGTGCTATGGGGTGGACATGCAACCCAGCTCTGGCCACAGCCTTAATTGTTCCACCCTGCTTGGCCACGATGACTGGTTCTTAGGGTTGCCAGAATTAACGAAGTAGCAACAAATGAAAACAAAATAGGGTGCCCAAGTAAAGTTGAACTTCAGATAAAAAAGTTATTATTTTTTAATACAAGTATGTCTTGAATATTGCCATGCTAAAAAATGACTTACCTGGAGTTGAACTTTAAAGAATCAGAAATCCTGTGTTTTGTCTGGCAACCTTATTGGTTGTAAAGAGAATGTTTGTCCAAAGCAGATAAATTGAAATCAGCCTAGGACTTTAAAGTGGAGATTGAGGAAAAAAATAAAGTATCTGTTGGGATTGCTAGGCTGGCAGGATACATGCTTGCAGCTGCTGGGGGCCAGCCTTGCTCCCATGTGGGGACAGCTGTGTGCCTTAGAAGCCAACACCGTGCAGAGCAGTCATGTCTCATTTGAACAGGTGGACTCAGCTGTTCTTGAAGCTGGCCCTGTGGGTGGTGGAGGTCAGGGTGCTGATGGCCAGGCGGGATCTTCATTTTCTACTCCTCAAATCTGGGAAGTGAAAACAGCAGGGCTAAATATGCCCACTGGGTATGGCTTCTGTTCAACTGGAAGAATGGTGAATGGATATTAGGTAACAAAAACAATCAGTCTGCTGTACTCTGACCTTGTTTTTCTAATTGTTTTGCCACATGTAAACTGTCCTGCTGCATTTGCTTTCCTTCATGTCATCATGGCTGGAGACAGGGTCTGATAGACTTATATTTGGAGTTGGAGGCTTAAACTTCAAGTCTGCCTCTGCCTGGTTGAGCAGCTGTAGAGTCCTTGTAACCTCTACAGAGTTGAGTTTCTAGGTCTGAAATCCAAGGACAGAGGTTATATTAATCCATTTGGGCTGCTATAATAAATACTAGAGCCTGAGTGATAATTTATAAACAACAGAAATTTATGTCTCACGTTTATGAAGGCTGGAAGTCTAAGATCAGGGTGTCAGCAGATTCAGTGCCTGGTGGGAGCCCTATTCCTGGGTCATAGTTGGTATCTTTTCTCTGTAAACTTCCATGATAGAAAAATCAAGGGAGCTCTGTGAGATCTCTTCTATGAGGGCACTGATCCTGTCATGATGACCCCACCCTCATGACCCTATCACCTCCCAAAGGTGCCCCACCTCTTGTTACCATCACCTTGGGGGTTAGGATTTCAACCTATGAGTTTGGGGAGACACAAACATTTAATCTATAGCAGAGACACTTCCCCTATAGGGCAGGGGTGAGGATTCCATGAGGCAAAGTATGTAAGCATCTGTCATAGGGCCTGGTGTGGAGTAGGTGCCCGAGAGAGGTCTTCCCTTTTTCTCCTTCCGACAGAGAATATTTGAGTTGACACCTCTCCTGCATAACTTAAGGAAAATGATAGTCACAGCCTGAGGACAAGTATCGCCAGCTCTTCAGCCGTTCCCATCATCACCGTGCATTAGGTGATCATCTGTATATACTTGGTGGTTTTTAAGCATTTTCACAAACATCTTCTCACTCTCTGTTTGGCACAAAATCCCCCTTCTGTTGGTTTTCCGCTTATGGGAGTCTCAGGACAAGAGCTATATACTGTTATATATAGTGAGACATTTGGTTGCTACCTTTTCATATCTCAGTGGCATTGATTCATTTCCAATTATTTTGGCATTTGAGATTAACTGACAGACTATTTCTCTCCTCAGTTAAGGTTGGTCATTTTTACTCTGTCAAATTTGGTCCAATTAACTGACATGGAAGACGTGAGGTCGTTGATAGTAACAGTGCTGGATTCCACTTGGGAATTTTCTAGGACTTAAAGAGGTATGTTTGGGACAACTAATCAAGGAAGGGATTCGACGTGGAACTTGCTCTTTAGAGTTGGAGGAGCCATTGGGTCATCTGCGCTTCTCCTAACAGGGCATCTGAGCACAGTGGGGAGGGGACTTCTCCAGCTTGGGGGTGGGATTCTTGCCCCAGTAAGCCTGTGACTGTTAGGACCAGAATCCAGACCTCCTGGCCGACAGGCTCCGACTGCCGGAGATTCGGCCGAGCCTGACAGCACAGACATCCCTGGGGACATTTCACAAAGGTTCCAGTTCATCGAGTTGCTTTATTTTGAAACTTGGGGATGTTGGTTAAATCCGGATGAGGAGTGTGCCTCCAGAGGGGAGGAAGGTCGGAAGGGGCAGAAGTTTCTCTGAGGGTCTCCGGGAGTGTGCAGCCAGCAGCTGGAGAGTCTGCCCCTGAGTGGGGGCAGAGATGGACTTGAGGCAGATCTCCTTGCTGTGAAATAACACAGCTAGAGATCCGTGTGTAATCAAGAGATGAGACGGCCGCCTTTCCGGGGGCTCAAGATGGCACTGCTGCCCCATAGTCTGTTTTGCGGTGCCCTCCTCCCCCTCCTTAACATCTCCTCCTCCTCACTATTTTATTTTGGTAGAAGAATTCATCAGTCAACAAGGTCCCTTCTCTTCCACCCACACCAGTTGTCTTGCTCTGTTTGGCTCAAGGAGGAAAGGGGTGGAAGGCAACACTTCACAGGCATTTCAGAATGGCTTTGAAATCTCCCTGCTATTGGCTTTGCACATGTTTCTTATCCTAAGCCTCACTTTCCTTATTTGTGAGATGGGCACAAATGTGTCTAGGCTCTTATGGACCTCACATGAAATAAAATTCATAAATATGTGAGGTTAGATATACAATTTATTGGTATATAGTGGTTGCTCAAGGAAGAGTAATTCCATCATCTTCCTTGTGTCAGGAAGGCATGAGAATTGCAAATGTGGCAGACTGTTTAGAGGCAAATGATAGTGATGGTTAATGCTATAGTGGTCAGTAGGTGTTAGGCACCCCCCTCCCCTCCACTGAATGGCATGTGGAGAGGTTATTATTCCTTCTTACAGATGTGAATACTGAGGCACAGAAAGGTTAAGTGATTTTCTGAAAGCCACACAGCTTGTAGCACAGAAGTTGAATTCAGATCTTAGAAACTCTAAAGCGTAAGCTTCGCTGCTCTGGGGGATGCACGCCCTGTGGCTGGTGGTGATGATGCTCTCTAGGAAGGCAGGTGAGGTGTCAGAGTGAGCAGAGCAACATTGCTGGGAAGAAAGATGTGCTCCCAGTCTTTGCCCTGAGTCTGTGTGTCAGCCTGATTTGAATCTGTTACGTGAGCTGGGCTCAGCTGCCGGTGGCTGCCAGATGAAATACGAGGGTGTATGTGTGACTTTCAGGGGCGGGGAAGGACCAGCCCCAGCAATACCTGGAGTCAGAGCCTCTTACCCTTGTTGGGAAGCTTTTGAGGTCTCTTTCTCCTTTTTGTTTCCCAAGGCCTTTGTTCTGTACATTTAGTGCTTAAGTGGCAAAACTCATCTCTGCTCCCAGTCAGCTGCCTAACAGTTCATTAAATTCTCACTCGGGGGTGGGTGAAAGCCTGATAGCACAGATTCGATGGAAGGGAGGAACTTCCTCAGGCCGGCTCATGCCGTGATGCTGATGAACAAACAAAAGAGAAAGCGAGCGTAGAGAGAATAAACTCTCCTACTCATGTAACCGTAAGACTCCTTCCCCAGCCTCAGCTGTAGAGGAGTCATGCCCTCTGGGCCAATCTCACTTTTGACTTCTATTTACCTCATCAGAGCCCAGGTTCTAGGGACTGACTCAGGCCAGTTGAGTGGGTTGTGCTTCCACATTCTGGACAGAAAGACACTGGGGCTGAGCATCTGAAGGGGGCCACCAGCGGATCCAGGGTCTTATCTCTGATGTTCCGTCCCTTCTGTGGAATTTTACTCTTGAATCAGGCCCATTGGACGGCTCTGTTTGCTCATGAAGGTGGCATGCTGCAGATTCCTGTTGAGACATCAGGGGTATCAGGCTGCAGTCTTCTTGAGCTGCTGCATACATGTGCGTCAGAGCCAACGCTCTCCCGTGAGCCTCTCGGCCCTGGAATGGAGCCCGCAGTCCATTTGCCTTTCTTGTCTTCTTGGTGAGCCTTGACGCTTTCTGTGCCCTTCCAGGATCCATGTCTTCCCGATTTAGAGAGTTTCCAATGAAGTTACATGTCAGAAGCAGACAAGTCAGAGCTTCACAAAGAAAACGACGTGGTCTCTACAGTGGACACCGCTGTTGTGTACTAGGGAAGAGTTTCACTTCCTTACTATATCGAGGTCAGACTTGGCCTTGTGACTTGGCTTTGGCCAAGAAAAAGTGAGTGGTAGTTCAGTGTGTACCCCTTGCAAGAGCTCAGGTGAAGTTCTGCACACTTACATTTCTTTGCCTTCTTGATCATAGAAGCCTGGATCAGATTGTCTGTCAGGCTCGACCCCTGAATACCTACAAGAAAAAAAAGCCGTCTAGTCAAGCCATGGTAGAAGTTCAGCTCAGAATGAAAATCACCTTTGTTGCCTTTTTAAACCTTGGAGAAATTCTGGTTTCTTGTTGTTGCCGCATAGCCTTACTGGTCTTGATGGATTTGGTTCTTATGTGATTGTATGGGAGGCACCCCTTTTCGGGTCTTGTAGCACCCTAATAAGCCATGTATACTTATTTATCTTTCATTTGTGCTATTAGGAAAGGCTACTTAAGCATTCAGAGAAGGCCTGCCTGAGGGCAAGTTTCTGTGTCTACTTGGAAGCTTCTCTTCTTAAATAGTTTTGATACACTTCACCAGCCTTCTATTCCTGTGACCATCAAAGAAACTATATAATGTGTTTTGTGAGTTTGTAAAGAACTTCAAGAGAACGGAGCTGTGCTAAGTCCATTTTTTTCTTTTTAAGAATTTTAGATGTGGACCATTTTTAAAGTCTTTATTGAATTTGTTACAATATTGCTTCTGTTTTATATTTGGGTTTTTTGGCCTTGAGGCATGTGGGATCTTTGCTTCTTCACCAGGGATTGAAGTCATGTCCCCTGCATTGGCAAGTGAAGACTTAACCACTGGATCACCAGAAAAGTCCCTATATGATATCTTAAAATATACAGTCATGAAAAATTAACCAAATGGGTTAATAAGCAATGATACAGCCTTAATATATTTATTATTAATATATTATTGCATGTTATTATTCTTACTATATTTATTAAGATAAATATATTCATCCAGTGACTCTTGGAAAATATTTGCTGTCTTGTGCATTTTTTCCTGTCGCTTTTTCTTATCAAAGGGAGAAACACTTGCATTTGTGAACTAGTTTAATCTGTTCAGTGGTAAAGTGTGTTAGACCTCAATCTGTTAGGATCCATTTTACAGAAAGGGTATTCTAAGCAGAGACTGGCCAGATATGGTCTGCAGGCCAAATCTGGCTCATTAGCTTGCTTTTTAATTTAAAGTTTTATTTGGACACAGCCATGCCATTCATTTATGTATTAGCAGTGGCTGCTTTTGTGCTGTAAGAGTGAAATTGACTATTTGTGACACAGTACGGCCCACAAAGCATCAACTATTTACTATCTGATTCTTGAAGAAAAAGCTTGCTGACCCCTGATGGAGAGCAAAGAAGGGTAAATGACTTGCCTAAGGTCACAAAAATTCCTGAGTGGCAATGCTTTATCTTATAATTCTCCACTTTTGGGGAGTGGTTTGTTCATTTTTTTCCCCACCATGACCTGCCTTATTTCAGATATTGTAAAGGAAACTGAGCCTCCTGCACTGCTTTCCACTCCCACCCCCAATCCCAGTGGACAAGGAGAGTTTGAGAAAAACTTCTGCACCATAAAAATGCAGGTGAGCTCCAATATTGTTAAGGTGTGTGAAAGCTGGAAACTCCAGGAAAGGTGAGTAAATAATAATAATAATAAGTGAAGAATATATATTACATCCCTAGGAATCTTAGCCACAAATGATAACTTTTGAGAGTTTACAACATAGGTTACTGTGGTTTTGTGATTTTTGGATTGTGGGGTTTTAGTATTATATCTTTTGCTCTGGGGCACAATTAACCCTATTTCATGAAAAAAAAAAAAATCCTAGCTCTTTTGTAGAACTTCTGTCCATTTCTCAAGAAGCTCAAGGTCATCAGAAAATTAGAGATTTTAGGTTTTACAAATAACTACAATGAAATCATATGTATTTACAATTGAAGGTTAAGACATGAAACCTCAGGAGGTAGCATGGATTTTGAAAGAGACATGTATGCCTCCCAGATCTGCTTGGATTTCTTTCCAGAAGCATATTGAGGGACTTAATTCCAGTATATTTATAGGTTCTTGCACAGGCAGAGATTGCTTTATTCCATTGCATGAGTAACAGAGATCTTTTGTACGTTGCTTTATGCTTTGAACAACAAGAATTGCAGCAGATCTGAGATTTGTGGGCGTCTACTCAATATAAACATCTACCGAAGATGGGGAAAAATAAGGACTAACTGTTATAGACCTCTCTCATTAAAACTCACCTTCAAAAAACACTCCTGCTCCTTCCTTATAATCAAATGACACCTCATAACCACCTAACCATTTTTAACATTCCCCAGACTCCACTGAACTATACCGGAGCTCAGACACTGTCTAGCTAGTCAGGAGAAAGAGCCTACTGTCGTCTTTAAAAGCGGTTATTGGGACAGGTTTTACAGGCAGTGGGCTAGGACAATTCAGAAACAATTGCTTATGTGATCGTTGGAGGATTTGTCCCTGTCAAACAGTTAATATTGCTTTAATACATGAAGTAGGCTGTATAAGACGGCAATAATGAAAAATGTCAGGGAAGACAATATCAATTGTTATTCAACATCCACATCAAAGATTACTTTTTTGTCAGTAGCTTTCAGAAAATGTATTTTCCATCAGATCTGATTGCGTTCGTCTTTGAAGTGCTCCATTCTCCCGGTAGATTTAATGTGACATCTAGGCACTTTTGAGTCCCTGGGCCTCTGAGGCGATTCAGAGAGGCACAACAAGCCATCACAGGTTTATCCTCAAAGGCCGACACTGTCTGTCTGATTTATTGTAACTTTAAGAATCATCTCCAGCAAAGCATGAGCCTTGCTACCCATCCAAGGCGTCAGACTTTTATCAATTCATTTGTATGCAGTCGGTACCTCTTGGAACCGAGAGCCCTATAGCCACTCATGGAAAATGCATTACCTGCGACTAATCCTTTTTATCTTTAAAGTCTGTATTTTTTATGTATAAGTCATTTTGGGTTATCATAAAATATACATAATTCCCCGCCCCCTCCAAAAAAGAGACAAAATGGAAAGGGAATATATAATAAGTTATGAGCGTGTGGTGTTCTTATCAGCAAGGATTCTAAATAAACAGCTCTCTTTATGTAAACACCCAGGGATATAAAGCTGTGATTACTTTCAACGGGAAATAGGAATGCTTCCATTTTTTTCCCTTTTAGATTTCAAAGTGAAACAGTGAGATTAATCATTGAAAATACGCTTGTGCATGCTTTTATTTCCAGTGTGTGTGTTCGCCTGCAGGGTGGTGGTGTGGGTGGGGCAAGTGGGGAGGAGCAGATGCTAATAGCCAATGTTCCATTTCATAGGTTTTCCCAACTGCTTCATTTCCCAGACATTTTCCAAGCCATTTGTGAATGGCCTTAATTAAGAGGACTGGAAACATGTCCCTCGGGAGGATTTAGCTTAGTCTCCTTTGCCAGCCCCAAACGAGTGAGGTTCCAGTGTCTGAACTTCTGTGTGTATTGAAATCCTTGTCCTCGGTGTCATACCTGTGACTTCTCGTGTTCTGTGATTATTTCAGGCAATTAAATTCTGCTCATATCTGAATCTTTACAAGTATGAGAACCTCTCTGCTACTTTAAATAAAACATAAGTGCCCACAGGGTTCATGGTCTGGGTCAGAGGTCAGCATCCCATCTTGCTGTGGATTGTTTTTGTAAATAAAGTTTTATTGGAACTACAGCTGTGTTCCCTTGTTTATGAATCATCTAAAACTACTTTCATGCTGCAGTAGCAGAGTTGATGGTTCTGAAAGACTGTCTGGCCCATAAAGCCAAAAACATTTACTATCAGACCCTTTTAGAAAAATGCGTTGACTCCTGTCTGTGTGGTTTTAAGTGAATGAAGCCAGTCTGAGATCTGCTTGGCCCAGGAGAGGAGAGTCTTTGTAGAGACAGAGAAGATAGTCTTGAAGGAGGAGCTGCACCTGTAAATCAACTGCTGCGGGGGTGGGTTGGGACCAATGTTGAAGGGGCACTGTTACAATTTAGGTTTCTGAGAGACAATGGGATAAGCATTTTTGGAATCTGCCTGGTCTGGAGGTATGCTCTCTCTGTCTGGACTACTTCCTGTCTAAATCTTCTTTCTGTGATGAGACAATAGTTTGCAAAACATCAGAAGGTCATGTCCAATCCCAGAGAATTAGTTGTCCTTTTCTTTTTTTTACAAACTGTGTCTAGCTGCGTTGCTTTCAGTCCTTGGCCTAAGGTGGGGTTTCTTTATTTGGTCAAGCAGTTGTGTACCCCTGAGCTGGCATGATTAAAAAATCAGAGAGGCGGACTGGGGAGAGAGTGCCCTCAAATCTGTGAGGTTTTCAGGAAGAGTGTTAAAAAAGAGGCAGGTGGTCAGGGAATTCCCTGGAGGTCCAGCAGTCAGGACTGGGCACTATCATTGCTGAGGGCAAGGTGTTAGACCTTGGTTTCAGTCCTCACAAGCTGCTTAGTGCAACCACCCCCCACCTCGCAAAAGGGGCAGATGATACCTGGGACAGGAATCCTGAGGAATCTTACTACGAATCTGAGGACTCTAGGGGACTTAGTTTTTCTTTTCTGATAGAAACAGAAAGGAAAGAAATGTGGTCTTTAGATGAGGAATTTTACCCAAAAGTTTGTGGTCATTACTTGTTCCCCTTCATTATTTCCACAGGCAGCTTATCTTTTGGGAGAGTCTTGGGGATCTTGTTGGAACTTGCTTAAAAACCAGAGCTGCTGCTGCTAAGTCACTTCAGTTGTGTCCGACTCTGTGCGACCCCACAGACGGCAGCCCACCAGGCTCTGCCATCCCTGGGATTCTCCAGGCAAGAACACTGGAGTGGGTTGCCATTTCCTTCTCCAATGCATGAAGGTGAAAAGTGAAAGTGAAGTCATTCAGTCGTGTCCAACTCTCAGCTACCCCATGGACTGCAGCCTTCCAGGCTCCTCTGTCCATGGGATTTTCCAGGCAAGAGTACTGGAGTGGGGTGCCACTGCCTTCTCTGTAAAAACCAGAGACTAAGTCTATTAGCTTCCTGTTTCCCAGAAGAAAGAAAAAATATCGTTTTGGAGTAAGGTCAGATATTAGGATTTTATGAGGACCTCACATAACACTCCCAGGCAGTGCTTTGGTGATGAAGAAAAATCAGACTTAGTCTCATAGGTGTGGCTAACACATTAGCAATTGTGTAAAGTCATGTCACATACAAAGTCTAAACTCTCCAGTATGATGTAACCCTGATGTATTCCATTCTCTTCTCCCTAGCTGCACCATGCTAGCTGACATTCTCAGACCTTGGCTTTTGTGTATGTAGTTTCTTTTACCTGTAATGTCCTGCATCCCCCGCCCCTCTCAGGCCTGGTTCACCTGGAAACTCCCAACTCCTCTTTCATGACCACATACGTCGTCTCCTCTTCCTTGAAGGCTTCCAGGGTCACCCCCGCTTATTCCCACAATCTCACCGCCATTGCCCACAGCACTTGGATATGGCTCTATTATCCTGTTTTTCAAATCTTGTGGTAACTGTATATGACACCCTTGAGGGTGGAGACTGAGGTTTAATTGGCCTCTGTATCTTGGGCACTTTGGACAGTGATTTTTATAAGTAGGTGCTCAATAAATACTTGCTGAAAAAAAAGTGGGACTGAAATATTAGAGCAGCAAGAAACCATTGAGAACATCTTCTCTAGGACTCTGAGGCATCTGAGGCATAAATAATTTTGGAGACTGAGGCATTAATAATTAGGAGTTTATTTAAACTGTGTACTTATTTGGACCCCTCCAGCCAGTGCTTCAGCCAATGCATCCCATCGTCTCCAGGGCTGGGCCTGGCTTCTACAGATCTGGCTGCAAGAAATGAGAACAGGAGGGGAAAGTTCTGAAAGGGCTTATTTATTTGCTTTCACACCTTCTACTTACAGAAAGGAAAAGCTAAAGCAAAACCCCCAAAACACAAAGGACAACAATGTACTGGTGGTAAGGCTTTGTGCCTGACTCCGGCCCAACAGGAATTGAACTTCCCTACTTGATGGACAATTAACACAGCACCTCTCAGAGGTGAGGCTGTGAGGGGTCCAAACCTTGGCTACTCCCTTTCCTCCTTCTCAAATGATGGATAGGGCAAGGCTTTCCATGGGAAGAAGACACCAGGGTCTCCAGGCACTTGGTTCTCCCTTTCAAGAGAGTTCCTTCCTTTAGTTTATCATTTGATCAGATAAGAGGATGGTAGAGACTCAGGTCTGGGGCCAGGGGAAGGGAAAAGAACATAGAGGCCTGGAAAAGGAGCAAAGGAGAAGGAGTGGCAGGCATAAATGGGGAAGATATGCTGTGGGTGCCATCATTTGCCCTGAGGTTCATAAAAGACTGGGCGACTTCACTCTTTCTAATAAAAGAGAGAGACTTGTCTCTATCTAGGATGGTTGTATGGATATTCAAAGGAAGTGCTCGATCGCTCCTTTTCCCCACCTCTCTCCTTCTCTCTTTCCATGTGTGCACGTTTGTGTAACATAGCTTTGTCCCTTTGGCAGGAAAAAGCCTCTGGACACAGGTTCTATAGTAGAACACATGTATCCCTGAGCTGGGTGTGCCTTCACTCTGGGGATCACAAAATCCTTCAGTCTGAGAGTTGGCTGCTACTGGACTGAGACACAGGGAAAGAGCTGATGCTGAGGATGGAAGTGCAGGAAGGCAAGGAATGGTCGTTCATGCTGAGGGAGATGGAGGAAGGCACTGCAGAGACACTGCATCCTGGCCTCAGGGCATCTGGCCTCCCACGGATCTGCTGCTGAGGCTCCTTTTCATAGGCTGTTCTTAAGGTTGCCCAATATCAGGCAGGGTTCAGCCCTGTTTATGTGAGAGAAAGGGGGACATGGTGAGACACAAGGCTCAGTGACTCACTTTCTTGTCCCAGCTCTGTCCCAACTAGCTGCAGGGACCTAGGCAGATGTCTTCACCTCTCTGGGCCTCAATTTCCTTATCTGCAGGAAGGTAAAGTTGGGCTAGATGATTTCTGAAGCTTTTTCCCAGTTCTAATAAGGTTAAGACTCCATGACTTTGCAGAGGTTTTGTAGGAATTAGACCTAGTTGTATTGATTATTTGGGGAAACTTTTGAGCAATACTTAGCATGGGCCTGTGAAGTACATTCCATACCCCAGTTTTTGTGTCTGAATGGATGGGTGCCATTATTTATCTGAAAAAAGGCAATCAAACTCTTGAGCAAATTTCTGAAGAGCAGATTTTATTTTCCTCATTACGGCCCTTAAACGCTACACTTCTTACATCTGAGTGCTTATTACTAGAGATTAATTAGTCAGCATGAAGGTACTTTGGCAGCAGCCCCCTCAGTTACTGAACTGTACTAGATAGGTGCTACGTGCAGCCTCTCTGCAGTGATCCTGGGAGGCAACCCTCTGCAGAGGCTGCAGGCAACCTGTTGACAGTTCTCTAGTCACCTTCTCCGAGGAGCAGCTGTTGAAGGTGGATGTCCTGAAGATAATTAAATGAAAAGCATAACTAACTCTAAAAATGGGGGTTGGCTGGTCAACAGTTTCAAGAAGCCGGACTGTTTCCCAGTGATTATGGGCAATGGTGGGGGAGGTGATTCACTCAGTCTTTCTCTAGCTCTGTTAGAGCCCTGTGGCTTAAAGTTGGGTAATCCGATGCACTCCATTTCTCTCTGCTTCTATCCAGGCCCATCCAAAGATACTTTCAGTAGGGATCTTGTGAGATTTAATCAATTATTATTAAAGGGCAGAAAGATCCTTGGATGAAAGGCATGAAGATGAAAGCAAAGTCTTGTTAGTGACATGGGAACACGCTCAAGTGTGCTTTGGTGCATTTTGTAAAATAGAGAAAACATAAGTAGGTAAATTATATTTTCTGAACAAAGTGCCCATTCTTGTTTGTAACTCATATGCAGTAGACTGGCCGGCATTCCTGTCTCATTTATCTCTCTGTGTTGGGTTGCCCTCTGTGTCTAATTTTCCCTTATTAATGAATCTCCCCTTTTGTCCCACACAAATCTAGGAGGGTGACATTTATACAAGGTAATCATTTCCATGCATTACCAAAAGGATTATTTATTGGTGGTTATCCAGTGAAAGTAAGCACATCTGTCACCCAAATCTGACCTAGAATGGGCTGCTGTTTTCTTAGTGGAATACTAGAATCTGCCTGCAGTGCAGGAGACACAGGGGATGTGAGTTCAGTCCCTGGGTCAGGATGCTGCATTCCATGCCAACATCCATTCTGTGGTGGTAAATGTCAGTGTCAAGGATTAACCTGAGTTACACAGTGAGTGTGAATTCACTGTATAGTTTTTGTAAAGGTCTGATGATAGAAAGAGTGTCTTCACATAAATGAAATACTTTTCCATCTTTCTATCATGTGTCTATTAATATCTTTGATGTTATAGGTGAATGGTGACTCTGAAAAGGCCAGTCTCTATAGTTCCCCTCCATGTCGATTACTTTCGGTTGATAAATAATATTGTCAGGATCACATTCCACTGAGATAAGTTTACACTTATTAGATTTGTCTTGATTTAGTATTACCTCGTAATTTAGAGAAAAATACAGATTTCACTTTTGCAAGGCATATACATACCCTACATTTTAAAATAAGTCATTTCTTTGGTTGCTTTTCGGATGAGACTGGGCTCATTCAGGGTGGTATGGCTGTAGATGTTGTTGCTTTTCAGATTAACTTTGTATTAGCTTTGAGAGAAAATGAATGATGATTTGACTATTTGCCAGTGATAACTGAAGCATATCCTGTGTACTCCAGTGCAGATAAAATGTTATAGGGATTTTTTTGCTTTAATATAATAGAAAAATTACCTTCTCCTTAAATAAAACCTAAGTGAATTGATGGATGTCTACCTACATTACTTAAATTATCAAAAAACATACCTGAATAAGTAAATGAGAATTCTCATTTAGAGACAGAGCAACCATTTCAGGACTGAATTCAAGTTTGTTTAAAAGGAGGAACCTGCGCATGGAGTTAAACCTGTGCTGATTTCTGTAGATCCTGTGCTGGTTGTTCACAAATGACATCTCTTCTGACTGGTTGCTGTATCTGCTCTGATTCATGAGTGTCCATGCCATACTGCCTGGTAAATATTGTGGCTATCAACCCTGGTTATACTGATCTAGGCTAAAATCCTTGCCTGGCCACCTAGTAGCTATGTAACCATGTATTTAAGTAGCTTCTCTGAGCCTTGTTTTACTCATCCATGAAATGGGCATACTAGAAATGTTGGAAAATTGCAATTAGCTATTGTGTGTGAATATTTACTATCTTCTCTGGTAAATAGTAGATGCCTAATGAATATTAATCTCCATCTAGCATTCCATCTGTTTTCCTTACTTTAACAATATTCCCTGTCCTTCCTTATCCCAGTAATCAGAGAATCACAGAACCTCAGAGACTGGAGGGAATGCTGGGATCATTATGTCCAGTAGTCCTTTAAGCTCGGGGATCTGTTTCATTGGTAAAAGTTTTGACTATAATTCAGACCACTATTGTTTTCTTCCTTCCCTGCCTGTGTGCATTTCTAGTTAAGATGTGTATTTGTTTTGTGTATACTTTGTCCAGTATTTATTTGGACATTCATTGTATTATTAATCCAGTCAGCCAACTTCCAAATCTGTGCCATCATTAGACACAAGAAAAATGGACTGAGAGATGGTGGAAGGATCAGAGTGAATTCATTCCTGTTGCTGGAGGGAAACTTCCACATGGATTTTCTGTGGAAAGAGGGTCTGTAGTATTATTTCAAATGACAGTGTACAGTTTTAAAAATAATTCTTTTGGCTATACATCCTGCTAAAAAGGACCTTTCTGTTCTATAGCTAATATTTATGATGTGGAAAGTGTTTCTTTTTTGAGTTTCAGCTACCAGATAATGTGATAACTCCTTGGCAACATATATTGCAAGACTAAAGTTACTCTTTTTCCACTCTTACGTAGCACCTCATGAAACAATGCTAAGAATAAATCTAGAGACCTTAAGTTTGTATCTATATAAATCCTACCATTTCAATTTAGTAAAACTTAATTTTAGCATTTGTCTTAGAGTACACTACTTACTAAATTGCTAAAATTAAGTTTTACTAAACTGAAATGGTAGGGTTTATATAGATAAGGTCCCTAGATTTATATTTTCATCATGAAATCTGAAGCCATCAAAAATAGAGTTGACTATAGATCCAGTTTGTGGGATTAGATTTGTTTATGTAAACCCAAAATATGTCAGTATTTAGCGCTAGTGGTACTAAAGGTACGGGTTCAATGAAAATGTGTGATGAGTACTGGGATTTTGGTAATTTCATTTGTGCCTGCATTTATTTATATTCCAGTTTTGAAATATTCTGCCTAACGTAAGTCAAACTATGTTACACTTTGTTGCACAAGCACACATCTCTCTACTGCTGTAGTTCACTCCCCACCTCTCCCAGAAAGCCTCTCCCTCACAGTCTGTGTTGAGCCCATCTTACTCTAAAAACCCTGCAAGGACCAGCCTGTTATATCCCCAACCATTGCATGAGTATTGGCAGTAGTCGAGATTTTATATTGCTTATTTATTCCTGGTTATCCAAGTTAGTATATGTTTCTCATTTTCCTCCCCAAAACAAAACAGAGCTATAAACTATCTGAGGAGAGGAACTGTGTGGCCTATTCATGTTTCCCATGCTGTCCAGCATGGGCATATTCAATACCCCTTGTTTAGCACCATCTTGTCTACATCCTGGGTAGGAACTAAGTAATCATGAAGGTATTTAGGGAATCCTCTCCCTACTACTTTGCAGTTCACATTTAGCTACGTTACTGATGGGATTTATTTATTTCCCCTATTTATCTGTCTTGCCTCATTTTGTCCAGAGCCTCGGGGTTTGTTCTCCATGTCGCATGTCCTGTCTCTGTCTTGGGTCTTCTGTAAGAGGGTGAATACGAGGGCTAAGGGTGGAAGTAGTGGCAGCGTTGTCAGAAATAAACAGGAAGTACCTCGTCCTAATCCAGACACACATCACCCAACAGAGACTTAGCAGAGAGCCAAGTTTCAGGTAAAGTCAGTAAACCATGGAAGGCGAGAAGCATCAGAAATAGACCCCAAATTGGCTTGGCACGTGCCGCCTGGGACTGCCTCAGCTGTGAATGGAAAACTCTTGTAGATGAAAGCCGGGGAGTGTAGGCAGCGGATGTATTTCATCCTCGCTGTCCTTTGCAGAATCCCAGTGAAACGGCTGACCTTAGAGGGGACTCTCGATTGTTATGCCGAAGTCGTTTCAACCTGTTGTCCCTATTTACACTTGTGCTTTATGGATTCCTTCGGGGAGAAACGTTTTAAAGAAATACAAAAAGCTTTCCATCCCAGAGACCCTGCAAAGGTGTGAGCTTAGGCAACTAGCTTTCATACCTCTGTTTGTTATTTCCCTTCCAGGATGAAATAGTTTTTCTTCCCTGGAGTGTCTGGGTTTTGTGATCTGGGACATTCTCAGATTTCAGTTTGAACTTTTAAAAAATAATTATTTGGGGTTATCCTGCCGTTTTATGTGTGGGAAGGCTGGGGAATCTGGAGTTACTTCTGTAGCTTCTTAAAAGCCTAGCTTTGCCAAAGAGCTGTTTTTTAAACTATTGCAAGTCAAATTTATCATGGGGATAATGTAATAAAGACAAATATTCAACCAATAATGAAAAGCTAAGTAAACGGGTATGTTTAAGCTCTATTATATGCAGGGAAGTACATTAAAGCAGATCTAAGAGACACTTTAATGGATTTAACATTAGCAATCAGACCTGGACTTGGTATAAATCAAACACCATCGCATTTCAGTCTAATGCACACCCACTCATTCATTAGCACCATTCAACGCAGATTATAAATATTAGCTGAGAAACCTTCAGGTCTTGAGATTCTTTCCACAGACACAGCAATAATTGAACAATAATGATGACAATTTTATTTTTATGAATCGCTATGGCTTGCTTTTATTGATTTGCTCTTGGGCCTGGAGAAAGCTTCCTCAGCTAGGATACAACAGGAAATGGTTATAGCATTATCAGATAGGCCATAAAGAGATAAATAAAATAAAAGGGGTAGGAATGATGGTGAGACTCAGCAAGCTGCTGATAGAAGCAAGAATTACTCCCCTCCCTCCCAACAAAAGAGCAACTTAAATTACCTCCTTTCTCCCTCCCCACTCCTTATTCCCAAATTCAGTGCCAGGAAAATACTCCCTGTCTGTAAATGTGCATTAACTTGGGAGCTGAACATTTTGGGGGTCATTGGTATCGGCTAGAGGGAAACGAATAAGATGGGAATAAACGAGCCTGTTTAGGCATTGCATAGAAAAGAGGGTGAGACCCTGTGGGAATATGGCCTTTCACTGCCTCCTTTGATGATGTACAGCTTCTTAATAACAAAGGCAACACAGCCTTCTGAAATATTCCATCCGTGCCTCTGAAAAGGAGCTGAAATCACACTGTTTGTGCCTTCTCTCAAGCACAAGATGTACTGGTGTTTTTAGCCAGCTCGCCTTACCCTTTAGTTCATGGTAGTAATGAATTGAACTTCCTGGGGTATCAGTAAGAAGAAACCATGGATCTGGATCAGCACATGTGTTTCTATAGTTGCCTTGCTTTGCCCCCCTCCCTCTTCTCAGTGACAGATTCCAGAGGTTTTAACTCACACTCATGCCTTCCCCTTCCCTGTGACAAACTGGATTTGTGCTTCTGTTTATTCAGTGGATTGAGACCTCACCATGACTTTTAGTGAAAGGAACAGGAGCAAACACCTCTTCCAGAGTCTGAGTCCTCTGCGATCCCATGTAATAAAATATAGTGCTGGCTCCAGCTCTGAAAGGGGCAGTGGCAAGAGAAATTCTGTTTTTGTGCAGTGACTCCCCCTTCGCACTGGCCTTTTCTTCCCTGGCCAAAAAATTGCAGGCCAGCATATAGCAGAGGTGTGGACAAGCTGAAGTCTAAAAGAGCTTGAGCATTTGCTGGTACTATGAGTCATCGTGTCCCCATCTGTCTGTCATTCTTGATGGGAAGAACAGGATGCTGAGTGCCCCACACTTAGAGGAACAACTCAGACCATAATGATGGCTGCTACCACCCTCACTGCAGTTCATTTTCTATGTCATCTCTTTGACCCCATCTTGAAGGCAAGCCTACCTGGGTAATTGAAATCTGCTCTTTCCCAGAAAATAAGTTCTTTTCAATTTTACTTATTCACTTATTTTTAACGTTCATAACAGCTTTACTTATCTTTGTAAAACCTGCTAATAATTAAAATGCCCATCAACATGGGAAGAGACAACTGAAATTGTAACGTTTCATACAATGGATGCTATTTCACAGCCAAAGGAACAAGCTACAGATGCAAACAATAAAGTAGAAATCTTCTGACTTTAAAGTTATATTAAACCATAGTTGCAAGTTAATCCTTAATGAATCCATAGATGAAAAAATGCATTAAAGAATTCTGAGTTATTATTCACACCCTGAACTCTTAGGAAAGAACTAGAAAGACCTCTGATCTGATAAAATTTTTAAAAGTGCATAAAAGTTCAGTACTATATTTTGTGGTTATTGAAGAAAAGGAAAGTGGAGATGTCTTCTAGGCATTCATTTAGATGGAGGATCTTGTGTCTTGAAAGGAAAAAAACAAAATCCCAAGCAGTAAACCAAATATAGTGAAGCAGCTGCAGCTTGGGTGAACCCTGGCCACACTTTGTGGTTGTTCACCAAACTCTTTAATGCACAGAAGTTCAATGAGCTCATTGGTTTCTAAAAAGTGTATAAAGGAATAACGATAGTCATGAGCAGTTCCAGGAGGGTGATCAAGAAAGCTGTGGTTGGGGCCTTGCCAGTGGAAAGAACAGAAATCCCTGAAATGAAGGATGCTGTCTACCTCCCCTAAGTAGGTTGACAAAAGCTAAAGAAGAGCCAGGCATCTGTTCTTTATTCATAAAAAATACTTTTTGAGCACGTACCGTTGCCTGGTGCTCTGCTAGGTACTGAACAAATGACAACGAGGCAGGCATGCTCACTGCCTTCAAGGAGCTTGCTCATCCTAAGGGTAGCCAGTTACATACATTAATAAAGTAATTTCAGATAGTGACATTGGTAGAAAACTATATGATAGAAATATGGGAGAGAGTAAATAAGATAGATGGCTTTAGAGCCGGTGAAGGCCTTATCATTCCAAGTAAGAAATATGGATTTCTTCTAAGAGAGACAGAATCAAGTTACATCAAATTACATTCCTGTAATTTACACTTGGTGAAAATCCCTGTGGCTTTGATGGGGGAAATCTGCCAAGGTTTAAGAAGCCTTTGGAATGGCTTATTCCTGGTTAATGGGAGAATGAAAGATACTGCTTGATGCAAATGATTCTCTTGTCATTGAAGTTCAAGGAAGAAAACTGATCAACTTGGGGTCATAGATGATGTTTTCATTTCTGATTGTTGTGTCTTTGTGAGAAAGAGGAGGTCTTTGTGTTCTACGAAGTGAAGGCTAGCTATAAAAATGTGATTTAACAGCTCAATTCAATTATTTTTGTGTAGTATTTGCAGCAAATTAAAAATTAAGCTCTAGGACAGAGTGTCAAGAATGTTCTTTATGTACTTAAGCATATGTTCTTGACCCTGGCAGGGTGGAGAGGGCAGCTATGTAAGTTTGGCAGTTGCTAATTGCAGGATCTAATGAAGAATCTGATAATAAGTGTACGAATTATGCATAGTAGGGGTTTAGTACACATTTGCTAGATGGGTGAAATCTGGATACTTAACTGAGAACAGAAGGTAACTGAAAGGCAACAAAGACTTGGAAATAGGTTCAGAGATTTCAAAAAAGGGCTGGTAGAATCCCAAAGTGGGACAGATCCTAGTCAGATAATTATGGTCCCCTTTGATACACTTGGAAACGTGTGTGTGTGTATGTGTGTGTGTTAATGATAGAAAAGTTCCCAGTATTCAGAAGACCTGGACAGAAAGCATCATGCATGCTGGCCTCCCCACAAAAGGAGCAAGCCTGGACTGGGGAAACTGTCAGCAGTAATTGATGCCTAAATGTTGGGGAGGGGGGCGTGTTATGTGATTTGATGGGACTTCACCCTGCCAGCGCACTGTCCTTGTCTGGTGGTGTGGGAATCTCCTGATTATCCTCTCAATCTTCAGTCTACTTCAGGCTGTGGAAGTGGCAGTCAAGACCAGAGAATATAAGTGAGACAGGCACCATGAATGCCTTGGCCACCGAGTTACAGAATGAAAACATGTAGGGTGTTTTGACAGGAGTGGACAGTCAGTCTGGGGAAAATCTAGGAGTCATTTTTTTTTTTTTTTCCTTCTTCAGACCAAACCTAGTGGCAAAATCAATTTGTTTTTCCAGTGGTAAGAGCTTCCAGGGATAGAGGACATTATAATTTTACTGTATTTCCCAAGCTTTCTTGGTTGATTGAGTGTATCTCATATCATTGTAAGGTGGGGAACTGAAGGCTGCTTTCACGAATTGGGTAGTAGGGCTTTTGAAAACAAAATTGTTATGCAATCTTGTCTGCTTCAGTAAGTATATTTCCCCCTTCCCTGTCATTCTCTCTCTTACTCTAAGGCTTGGAGGAACACCAGCAAGAACATCTGTTGCTCCAGGCCAGGTGTTTTTTGTGGAGGCCAACAGCTGGGGTGGCAGTAGTCAGGTGCCTTCAGATAGCTGTGGACAGAGGATTTCTAGGAGAAAGGTGGGGTGGAAAAAGTTCAGACAGACTTGGTCCTCACCACTTGGTGCAGCAATTCTAGAAGACCATTCTGCATCACAGGGAGTGTCAGTGGGGATGCAGCCCTGAGTGTGAAGAGGGAACACAGAGAAACCAACACTGGGAGGATGAGGGAGAAGCCAAAAACATGCAGGGAAGTTCAGGCACACCAGCGTGGTACACACTCAGCTGGACTGTGGTCTTGGGGCCTAAGAGGTGCATGGAGGCTTGATGTTATGGGAGGCTGCTGTGTGTTAAACTGAGGCCTTAGGGCCACATCAGCTCAAAAAACCTATAAGAAACTCAGGTACAGTGATTTTAGAGCTGATAGGAACTCCAGTAAAAGGGAACCTCATTTAGCACCTGGGGAAACTAGAATTCAGAGGTTCAGTGATGAGCTCAGGTCCATCCCTTCAAGCTCTCTATGCATATAAGATGCCCTAGTTCTAAGTGACAGTTGCCTGGTGAAAATCCTTACTGTTAATATATAGTAGCTTGGTCTTCCAGATGCTCAGGAGTACACAGTCCAGAACCTTTTTCAAAAATATAATAATTACCTCATTGGAAAAGAAGATTAGGAATCAGACTGACATCAGTAGGCACCAAGACAACCCTCTTAGAAGGCAAAATTCTAAGGTATTAGATAATATCTCTATCCTATTATTGCCAGCAGTGTGTATTTATACTTTCTTTGTATTGTGTAATTGTTTTTTTTTAATAAAACAAAAATATCAGAATATTCCTGTACTAAATAGAAATCTATGTCTTAAACTGTCCTAAACATTAAGAATATTAAAAAAAATTTCCTAACAGGGAAGGCAAGCAACAGGCCTTCCATCATCAGGAGGCTTGTCAAGGTCAGGGCCTCCTTAGTGGCAGGCTGGCTTCCTCATGGTTACAAGATAGGTGCAGCAGGTCCAGGTGTCACATCCATTCTCTTCTGGTATGTCTCTTTTTAGCAGTTAGACATATCTTTCCCAGATACTCCGCCCAACCATTTGCATAAGTCAGCTATTGCCATAGTAATAATGAGTAACAGAGTACCCATTTGTAGTAAAGAAAAAGTCTATATGTTTATACTTATAATTCAACTGTGGTTTGGCTCTTGTAGGATGGGCAGATCTACTTTAGTTTACAGGGGCTTCTGGGAATAGCTCTAGGCTCTGGGTTGGCTTCAGGTCTGCTTCACCAGTGTTTGTTTTGGGACATGGACTGAAGGACAGCTACTACTAAAGACACATCTCTTCTGATGGTGGATAAACTTGAATAAGAGCTGAGAACACTGTATGTGCACATTTAAGCCCTGTGCCTAGCCATCTACTGAATCCCACTGGCCAAAGCAAGTTCCATAGGCAAGTCTCACATAAGTGGGATGGAGATGTAAACTCCACTCAAAGTAGAAAGAGTTGGGTAGTGAATATTTCATGAACAATAATCCATATTATTACATTCCCTCCTCCCAAAGCTGATTTTGTCTCTTGGGATATAAACCAGAATTTCTAATTCCTAAAATAATTGCTGAAAAGAGAGATGAGTATTATCAATAATGCTTAATCACCCTAGGGTTGCTGGGAGTCATGACCCCTGGAGGAATCTAGTGGTAATGTGCTCGGCACAAGCAGTTCATCAGGACAATTCATCCATCATCACCAGAGACTCACAGGAAATAGAAACACAGGCGCAGAGACTCAGTGGTGGCTGGCATTCATTGTGTGTCCTGTGGAAGGATGGAAAGTGCTCAGACGTGAAAATCCTGAGTCTCCCTGCTCCTTGCCCCCAGTTCTAAGTTGCTAGTTCTACTGATGTATCTTCTCTGGCCTCCCCTTCCCTTGTTCTACATTTTGCTATCACTTCCCACCTTTCTTTTGGGTCCATAAGGTGCTTTTGACCATGGAACCAGAAGAGCGATCCAGAGAAGGAAGATTCTGTAATAACCATAGTTAATGATAATTAATGTTTCTGCTGTTTTCTAAGGGCTAAGATATTTTTATCTGTACATCTTTACTTCTCACAGTGACATAATGAGATAGCTGCTATTACGGCTTTCATTTTACATATGAGGACACTGATGCTTCAAGAGGTCAAAGAAAGGGTCCAAGGTTACAAAACGAATAAAAAGTTGAGTTGGGATTCTAATGCAGGCATGACTTTCTCCAAAGTTATTCTCTTAACTGCTAAGAGATTTTTATATTAAGAATTTATAAATAAAAACATGTTAGAATAGTTTGGAGATAAGAGAAATAGTCTTATTCAGATAGTGAAAAATCATGGTTTAGTGGTACTGTATCTTTTTTATTTTTTTGATAGCATGGCCAGAGCAGAAGGCTTTCAGTGAAAAAAAAATGTCAAAGCATTGTTTTTATGGAGTTGTTAATTGTTTTATGGTGTAAGCTCATAAAAGTCACAGACCACAAAACATAATTACAGAATGCACTTGACATCAATTACAGGAAGTGTCAATTTCATTAACTCACATTTTGTCCAGAAGCTGTAAATTATGGGAGATAGGGAATGTATGTGTATCTCCCTTCTGAATGGCTGATCATCTGCCACTCACTATTGCATTCACTAGGGGGATGGGCTGAGCTGGCATATACCCTGTTACACGTCTCTCCCTTTAAGATCGAAGGAAACGTGTTTCTCTCAGAACTCACTCTTCAAAAGACCACGTACCTCTTGAGTAATCTTTGAAAGACCACGTACCTCTTGAGTAATCTTTGCTTTTGTTTTAATAGGACCTGTTTTTGCAGTAACTTTGTAATTCTCAGAATGTCTTTCAGAGATCTGGTCCCCGAGACCTACTGAGGAAGTCCCTGAGGGAAAGACTGTGTTCCTCACAATACAAAGATGGTATTTCACTTTTGAACTCTCACTGTCTCATGGGTGTGTGGTGGAGTTTTCCAGGGGCTACACACATGATTATCATGACAGATGGAATGCAGAAGCACAAATGGGAGTCCAGCTGTCTTCTATTAAGCCAGACATTAATAAGATTGACAAAAATGTAAAGCCCAGCACCAGATTTATAGTCCACCTTCAGCACAAGACACAGTTTGTCAATTAATATTTCCCTGAGCCTTATGTCTTGCTTATTTCCCTTGTAAAGATTTCATTACTTATTTATTCTCCACCCTGCTCTATTTAAAAATGTTGAATCACAGCTTCACATAGGTTATTCTTGGCTTTTGGAAATGAAACTGTTGGTAGAAAGGATGCGTTAGTTAAGAGCATGGTATGGGGATGCAGTATTAAAGATTTTCATACAAATGTGCCTTCAAATTCAGATGCTTCTTGGAGACTGCAGGCAGGATGCTCTTGGTTATTGTGGAAGCTGTTGCCACTCTATCTAAATGGACAGTACTTCCTTTCTGGAGGCTCTTCCTTTCTTTTCTCTAAATTATTCGCATCCTCTTAAGGTATGGCCTCTTTTCTCTCCTCTCCAGGTCTCCTTCTTCAGTCCAGGAGGGTTCCTCCCCCACCTCCGCTTTCCTTTCTTCTGCTTTACATTTATATTCTCTGTGACCTATTCTTAAAACTTATTTTCTAATGCATTTCTTGAGTTCAGAATAAAAGGCTAGTACTCGCAGCATTACTTCATCTTCATTATTAGCCTCTTGTAACTCTCTCTGATTTAAGGGTATTGTATAATACTTGCTCTCTCTGCTAATGTACATTATGTTGGCACTGCAATCAGCACGCATTTCAAGGGCTTCAGTCAACAACAGTACCCAAAGCTTTGAATTCAAATAAGTATAATTATTTTTGCAAATTGATGTCTAAATAGAGAGAGGGTACAATCAGTCTAAAGCATGCAATAAGGCACACCCTTTAACTTTAATATTCTGTGTGATGTACAGATGACTAGTATGGGCATTCATTCATCAACTGTTATGGTTTTGACCAGTGAACATTTTAGTTTCGATTGAACTTCAGAATAACTTACTGTCTATTTCTCTCCTATTTTAATACAATTATAAACCTTCAAAGGGGAAAATAAAACTCTGGTAATGTTAAAATCTTGGGGCATTGTCTCTTTTTCTTTTTCATCACATTGTAATTTGTTTCTTCTTTACAAAAACAGCCTCACGAGAGGCCTCTGTTCCCATGAATTCACTGTGGTTGCTCTATGTCACTGATTTATGTTGTCAAAAAAGTTAGCATTAGATTCATCTATATAGCATCAAAATAAGTTTCAATAAGTGAGAGAAACTCATCCATACTTGAGTGCAGTATCCTCAGGCTAATTTGCTCTCACTGTCAGCCTCCCTGAATTCAGCTCTAACCAACCTCCACTCCACTACAAAGAATTCAGAAAGCTTTCCCAAAAGGAACTCCCCATTCCATTGAAGACAGTGCCCTGAGTCTAACATTGTGTGTGTCTCTTGCTCTGTCATGTCTGACTTTTGCAACCTGCCAGGCTCCTCTGTCCATGGTATTCTCCAGGCAAGAATACTGGCGTGGATTGCCATTTCCTCCTCCAGGGGATCTTCCCCACCAAGGGATCCAACTCGGGTCTCCTGTATTGGCAGGCAGATTCTTTACTGTCTTTACACCAGAGAAGCCCTGAAGGAGTACGATTATATAAATCTAAATATATTTACACACTGGAAGACTGGTGGCAGTGGTTTAGTGGGTGGATTAGTCCCAAAGTCATGTCCGACTCTTGCGACCTCATAGACTGTAGCCCACTAGGCTCCTCTCTCCATGGGATTTCCCAGGCAATAATACTGGAGTGAGTTGCCATTTCCTCCTCCAGGGGATCTTCCTGACACAGGGATTGAACCCAGTCCTGCATTGTGGGTGGTCTCCTACATTGCAGGTGAATTCTTGACCACTGAACCATGAGGGAAGCAAGCAGTCTCACAGACAACAGGATAACTGTATTGTTTCCTAGCTAACTATATTAAGTATTTCTTAGAAAATGATCCCTTGACTTATTACTTACGAAACCTACCAGTGAAGAGCTTTCAGACAGAGTGTACTTATGGCATGGAGGAAACAGTCCAAAAATTTGAGCCTGGTCTTTAGGGTCGTCTGTCTCCAGCTTTGTAATTATCACATGCTACAGTTCCATGCTCTCTCTCCTGTGACTTGCTTGTCTTTTTGTGTGAAATACCTCAGTCCTCTTCTTCTCCCTGCTGACGTAGAGCAATGTCATCAAGTCCCAGTGTTTGGCATCTTTGTGCCTAAACCCTCTTACTGGACACTTACTAGCTATGTGGCCTTGTTGCTTGATTTCTAAGACCAGTTCATCATTAATAATGTGAGAAAATAGCACAGACCTCACAGAATTTTTATCAGGATCGTATGACATGCTGTGTGTAAATACTTAGCACCATGCCTGATGTGTAATAAGCATTACATAAGTGGGAAGTATTATTTTTCCTTTTGATATCTCCATTGAATTCAAACCTCTTCAGTGGGAACTTCCAGATCTCCTAAGCTGGAATTGATTTTCCATCCCCACTTCTCATGGGATGCTTTTCTTTTCTTGTTTTCTCAGTTTTTCTAGGATCATGATGAATTGTGTACCTCCAACACTGGAGAGGGTGTGCCTCCAGGGCTGAATCTGTGCCTTACTCACCTGAGAATTTCTCACTCACACGAGAACACTCAGCAGGGTGCCTTGCCCATTGGATGAGCTAAACCACATTCTTGCCCTTGGCACCGTCATTTGTGCATAAAGTACAGTTCCTGCCCTCAAGAAGCTTGCCATCTGTTACAGGATGATAAAGCTAAAACACGTGGACTGCTTGAGAGAAGAGAGAACTCCATGGAAACTTTCACTGTCAAGAAATGCTTTCTGGAGGAGGAAGAGCTTTGGGAGGGTCTGGATGGGCTAATCTCAAAGCAGATAAACATATTTCTGGAAGATGGACAATGCTGATTCGAGACTCTTAGTACAGATACGATTTATGTACGATGAGATGCGCAAGTCTTAAGAGTACAGTTGGATGGGTTCTGTTAAATGTGTGTAGTTGGCTGACTACCATCATTATAAAGAAAATTTCCATCATCTAGGAAGTTTCCTTCCAGTTGCAGTCATTTTCCCTCCCAGAGTACTCAGTTTTTTGATTTCCATTTCCATAAACCAGTTTTTCTTGTTCTAGGAGTTAATATAAGTGGGATCATGCACTATGTATGTGGGCTTTCCCTGTGGCCCAGCTGATAAAGAATCAGCCTGCAACGTGGGAGACCTGGGCTCAGTCCCTGGGTTGGAAAGATCCCCTGGAGAAGGGAACAGAATACCTGCTCCAGTATTCTGGCTTGGAGAATTCCATGGACTGTGTAGTCCATGGAGTCGCAAAGAGTCGGACACGACTGAGCGACTTTCACTTTCACTATACACTATGTATTCTTGTGAATCTGGTTTCTTTCACTCATCATGGTTTTGAGATTCATCCATGTTGTTTGTCAGTACTTCATTCTTTTTTATTTTTATTTTTGGCTGTGCTGGGTCATCGTTAATGCACAAGGGTTTTCTCTAGTTGTGGCGAGCCGGGGCTACTCCTTGTGGTGTGTGGGCTCACCTTGTGGTGACTTCTATTGTTGTGGAGCACGGGCTCTAGGACCTGGGGACTTCAGTAATGTGGCACACGGGTTTAGTTGCCCAGTGGCATGTGGGATCTTCCTGGACCTGGAATTGAACCCTTGCCCCCTGCATTGGCAGGCAGGTTATTAAACCAGTGGATCACCAGGGAAGTCCCAGTAACTCATTTTTTACTATTGAATAGTATTCCATTAATTGAGTATACCACAATTTTGTTTATTCATTTTCCTGTTGATGGACATCTGGATCACTTTT
Source organism: Oryx dammah (assembly GCF_014754425.2). NCBI lineage: Eukaryota > Metazoa > Chordata > Mammalia > Artiodactyla > Bovidae > Oryx > Oryx dammah. The sequence continues at coordinate 53,597,928 of NW_024070185.1, forward strand.
AGTTTTTAGCAGTTATGAGTCATGTATAATAAACACTCTTTGAAGTATTTTTGTGGTTATACATGTTCATCACTCTTAGGGAAATACTAGATACACACATTTATAGATCAGATGTGCACTTTATGAGAGACTGTCAACTTTTTCTTAAGCTGTGGTACAGTTTAATACCTCTACCAGAAAATTAAGAAAAAAATTCATTCATAATTATTCATATATTTATTATTCTTGGTGCTCTTTATTCATTCCTATGGATCTGAGTTTCCATTTGCTTTCATTTCTCTCAAAATAATTTTCTTTATCATTTCTTATCATTTTTGGTGATGAATGTCTTTATCAGTTTTCAGTGTCATGAAGTATCATGAAACATCAAAAAATATTTTCATGATATCAAATTCTAGGTTGATAGATTTCTCCCCCTTTCTCCTTATTCTGTAATTAAAAAGATACTCTATTGTCTTCTGGCCTCCACTGTTATTGATGAGAACTCAGTATTCTTTTTTATTATTGTTTCCCTGTTTAGTTCAGTCACTCAGCCATGTCTGACTCTTTGTGACCCCATGAACTGCAGTACGCCAGGCTTCCCTGTCCATCACCAGCTCCCAGAGCCTACTCAAACTCATGTCCATCACGTCGGTGATGCCATCCAACCATCTCATCCTCTGTCATCCCCTTCTTCTCCTGCCTTCAATCTTTCCCAGCATCAGGGTCTTTTCCAGTGAGTCAGTTCTTCTCATCAGGTGGCCAAAGTATTGGAATTTCAGCTTCAGCATCAATCCCTCCAATAAATATGCAGGACTGATTTCCTTTAGGATGGACTGGTTGGATCTCCTTGCAGTCCAAGGGACTCTCAAGAGTCTTCTCCAACATCATACTTCAAAGGCATCAATTCTTCAGTGCTCAGCTTTCTTTATAGTCCAACTCTCACATCCATACATGACTAGTGGAAAAACCATAGCCTTGACTAGACAGACCTTTGTTGGCAAAGTAATATCTCTGCTTCTTAATGAGCTGTCTAGGTTGGTCATATATTTTCTTCCAAAGAGCAAGCATCTTTTAATTTCATGGCTGCAGTCAACATCTGCAGTGATTTTAGAGCCCCAAATAGTAAAGTCTGCCACTATTTCCACTGTTTCTCCATCTATTTGCCATGAAATGATGGGACTGGATGCCATGATCTTAGTTTTCTGAATGTTGAGTTTTAAGTCAACTTTCTATCTTTCACTTCCACCAAGAGGCTCTTTTTTTTCTCTCTCTGAATGCTATTATGATTTTCTTTTTACCTTTGGTTTTCAGCTGCTTAACTATGATGTTTATAGATGTGGTTTAAATTTTTAAAAAAATTCTGCTTGAAAGTCTATGAAATTTTGGAATAGTAAGTTAACATTCTTCTAGGCCACAAAGTTATTGGCTTTGTTTTATTAAGATGGGTATATTTACTTTTGCCCTTTGTGTTGATGGGGTTAATACTTCAGAGACATTCAAGTCAATCCTAAGACATGTCCTCCTTGGATTTCAGTGGAAAGACCAAGGTGTTTATTACCAAAAGCTTATAACTTGGAAACACTCCAACTTTAAACTCTTCCTACTCTTCAGTGAGCAGCACCAAATATTCCTGCTGATCACCAGCCTTCCAGCTGTTGCTATCTGCTGGATTTCTGCAGTCTTCCTGTGTAGATGTAACAGAGTCAGCCTATGATTTGAGAGTAGTGCATACATCAGATTGAGGGATTCCTTTCTTTGATGCTTTCATTTTCTGGATTTCCTTTCTTAATCTGCAGCTACTCTGGAGGCCCTGGACTCTGTTCGCAAACATCAGGTTCTACCTGAACATCCTTTGGGCCAAGGAGTTCACTTAAGAGAAAAGCTGTAAAAGGGATGCTCCCTCTTGGTTCAATTCTCCCATTTCAAGAGTTTACTGCCCTCCAGTTTATGCACACTTTTAGCTATTCTCCAGGGCCTACGGATCATTTTCTATTTTTCATAATTTTGTCCAGAGACTTTTAATTCTTAGTTGTAGGAGTCAGATTCTGATGTAGGCTACTGCTCCATGACTGAAACTGCAGCCTCTCTGTGTTTGTTTCCCAGGATGTCTTTCTGATTAGAGATGAGATTCTGTGTGCAGAAAAATTGGTTTGGCTCTGTGGGCTGGAGTATATAAGGCCTTAAAGGCCAGGCAATGGATATTTTACATGATGGAGTAGACAATAGGGAAAGGGTCATGTCTGAGTTATAGATAGCTTTTGTTTTTAAATATTAGAATGATGCTGACATTTATTATAATTCATGGAGAGACTTGACATGTATTCAAATGAATTTGTATGGTATTTTCATCATTTACATGAAGCAAATGTCAGAACAGAAGTAAGACCTTCAATTTATCCTTGTAATTATAAGTCCTTCCCTCTGCTTATCTCCCTGTTCTCTTTTCCCCTCCATCCCCCCCCCACCCTTCCTTTTCTGGTCTTTTCTTTCTCATTTGCCATTTTCTTTATTTTCTTCATTTGTGACGAATGTATGAAAAAGGTACTAGAGCTATTTAAATTTATTTCAACAGTTGAAATTTGATCTTCAAAAAGAGTAAAAATATTTTACTCAGTAAAAAGCAATTATTTTTATTTTTTTAACTTTATTATTCTCAGAGCTTAGCAAAATATTAAAACCAGACAAATTATTAAATTATAATACATAAATTAAAAAAAAAAAACTTTACGAAGCTCCTGCAATTACTTGGTAATTCTATATTGTTGCTGCTGCTGCTGCTAAGTCGTTTCAGTCATGTCCGACTCTGTGCAACCCCATAGACAGCAACGTACCAGGCTCCCCCGTCCCTGGGATTCTCCAGGCAAGAACACTGGAGTGGGTTGCCATTTCCTTCTCCAATGCATGAAGGTGAAAATCGAAAGTGAAGTCACTCAGTCGTGTCTGACTCTTACCGACCCCATGGACTGCAGCCTACCAGGCTCTTCCGTCCATGGGATTTTCCAGGCAAGAGTACTGGAGTGGGGTGCCATTGCCTTCTCCGAATTCTATGTTACAACTTGGAAAAGTGGTTTTGATCAAGGCGTCATATAAAATTAAATGTATGGTGTAATGGAGACTATAAAAATGCTATACACATGACAAAGATTGGGAAGGAATATTCAAAAAGTTAATAGCTGTGTGATCAAAGGATTATGCATATTTATTTCCAAGCTATGCTCTTAAAATTCCTTTTTTTGTTAGAAAAACTTCAGTAGGAATACATGGGGCATTTGAACATTAGGATTTGGATTTTAATTGTTCCAGGATTCAGCAAAGTTATACCTTCAAACATACAATTAAAGTTATACCTTCAAACCTCTCCCCTGGCTAATACAGGTGATGGTATAATTCTGGTTACTTAGTGCCAACCTCGTGATGGGTGGACAGGCAGGAGGCAGACATGCATCAAGATGTCTAGTAAAACCTGAGCCCTTCTGTGTTTTCGGATGGAGAATCACGGGTTCCAAGGGCACATAGGGAAAACATGGAGTGCAACCTCAGGACAGAGGATGAGGTTTTTACTAGCTGGCTGGTTGATCCTGCCCATCCTCATGCTCTTTCCTTCTCACTCTCAGGCTGATTATGCAGTGCCAGGCGGAGGATGAGATCAGAGGACTATGATACACTGTACTGATGGGCTCCTTGTGGCTTCTGTAACTTATGGTAAAAAGAAGTGTTTCAGTTGGTGGAGGGCACGAGGCATCATAATAGTCAGAACTAGGGTTATCATGTGGAGAAGGAAATGGCAACCCACTCCAGTGTTCTTGCCTGGAGAATCCCAGGGACGGTGGAGCCTGGTGGGCTGCCGTCTATGGGGTCGCACAGAGTCGGACACAACTGAAGCGACTTAGCAGCAGCAGCAGCCGGGTTATCATGACATTTCTAAACATCTAAACTAGAACCTGTTTTAGAGCTGGAGGGGATGTTACTAGCTGGAATAATAGGCACAAACTGTGATGTGCCAGGCAAACTGAAGCATAAGGGCCACCTACCTGTAGCCCAGGTGGCTTTTGGGCTGCACTAGGATAGTAATGTCTTCCAGGTTGTTTTTTGTGCTCCTCTGACCCCAGATCTTTGGACATCACTCGAGACAGAATGATGGAAGAGGCTCCCGTCCCAGATGGTACTTCCTAACTCTGGCTTTCCTCAGAGTAACTGAGGATTTTGAGCAGGGACTGGAATGAGTAACATGATGTTTCATGCAGAAATGCCTGGCCAAAGAATGTAGGATGGATTAGAAAGGCAAGAATTGTGAGTCACTGAGACCAAGGAAGAGGTGGTGGCAGTGACTCAGCTATTTTGTATAAGCAGACATAAAGCCCAGTTATCAGCATGTCCTTTGTGGAGGGGACGCAGTGTGATGATAGTATCCATGCACTTCCATTGCCAGATACCCCCTAATTTATAATGCAGTGTGCCTTTTAAACAAGGCTTTTCCTTAATGGCACAGATTCATGGAGGCCAAATTATTGTTTGCCTTCGTAATCATTTAGAACAACTCTTCACCTCATGTGATCTGCTGGCCTCTAGCAGTTTGAGAAGATTCTAAACGACCTAAAAGCTTAGTCTTATTGTGTCCATTTATCACTAAGAGCCTGGCAGTGTCCCTGCTGTCACTTCTGGTGTGAAATGATAATTGACTTTTAAGCACTGTTAAAATGTAGACCAGGCATTTGTATTTTGTTCAAGGTATTCCTTCTATTATGTAAACCCCTGGTAAATGTTTTCATGGTTATTTTTGCAGGTAGGTATTCAGGGCACTTGTTTTTCATGTTGATATAACCCAGTCAGTATTGCCTTATGTACTGAGGAAACCAGCTTGCAGCCTCTCACCTGGGAGACAAACGCAAGTCTTCATCATTGCCATTGTATCGTGTATGTTTTGTAATGCTTCTTCTGAGGTCCTTGCAACCCTTAGGGCCATCATAATGTTGAAATATCAAGAATGTTAACCAATTTCTTTATACTTTTAAAATATTTGTAGGAGGCTTACATTACTTTCAGAATCTCTTTTTTGCTAGCTGTGTTTTGGTCACGATTTAGCTTCCTGAAGACTCAGTTTCACCGTTATCAGTAAAACGAAGGGACTGACTAAATGACCAATTAGTCTGTTTCTTGTAAAATTCTGTGAATTTCTGTCTTGACTTGGGGATCATTCATACAGATGTGACAAGAGAAGCCACAGTCTTGGATGAATAGCCACAGGAGGATAGAACTTAAAGTCTATCTATCATTTAGAGAAAATGTAGCATAATAATTGTAGTGACCATATTATCTGACCCAGAGACTAACAGATACAAGTACTCTTAGAGCAATGAAGGGACCAAATGTCTTCAAAACCAAAGCTCTCCTGGAAAATCTGCATATGTGTCATAATTATAGATATGGAAAGTCCACTTAACTGGGCTTTGGTTATGGATTGGAAATAGGTTATGGTTCCCAGTCTGTCACAGTAACTCGCATAACTTCAGAGTTCTTGTTTGAAATAGAGGGAATTGAAACAGATGGCTATCAAGCTCCCTTCCTGTCCCTAAACAGTGATTCTAAACTTCCTTGAAAGAAGCGTTTTATTTAGCGTTCTTTAAATCCCTGTGCTGTCCAAGAGAGAGTGTGTTTAGGGCAGAAAATGAAAGCAAAGAAGAGATGATTTCCAGATAGAGACATACTGAATCTTTTCATCTTTCTTGCCTGAGTTAGCTGAGAGGTGGACTGAAAAAACTCTTCTGATGTTTCTGATATATCCTCAGATTTTGGTTTTGGAAATTCACCCCAGATTTAGCATATCACCTGCTATCATGCTAATTGTAGACAAATGCCATACAAATGCTTAAGCTCATTACAGAGATTCGAGGGAAAGAAGAATGAATGTCATCTATCCAGCCATCCCAAATGATTTATTAACAATATAGACCCCCTCATAGAAGTATAAATGTGCCACAAAGCCCTAGTACCTATCACCTTGTCCTCTGATCTAGTGAAGCCCTTTGCAATCAACAGATGCTGTCTATTTTCACTGCCCACCCACCTCCCCTCTCTCCCAAGGTCCTTTGTGCCCTAAGATCTTTCAATACTCAGACAAGGTTGTTCCTTTGTCTTGATGCATTTAGTGATCCTTCTGATTACCCCTTTGCCTCACAGGATGGATGTGGAAATTAAATGAAGAAAGGATATATATTGATTCTCATTGTTCTTGGCAGGTGCTTTCTGTAAAGTGACATCAAATGTTGAATTAGCAAAGTCTGAACTGCTGCTCCTAAAGGAAATAGAGTTAGGTGCCTGTGAGCTCCTGGTTCACATTTCTGTCAACCAATCAATTCATTTGTTTTGTGTGGGTTTCTGTTTAAAGACACATTATTTAATACATAGTGTTAATTGATTAACATTGAGCTCATGACCAATGGCACCATAAATCATGCTTGAATGGAACGTCTCTAAAAAACACATGATCTCTGAAGGCATATCACGGCCTTTATGCCCTTAGAAACACTAGAAAACACTTCAACATCATGCTTTTGGGTCATTTTAAGCAGTGAAATCACCAAAAAAGTACCCCAATATTTGAAAGATGTGGCACTAAGTTAACTGTGAAAAGGATACCTGTCTACATACAATATGAGTGCTGAAAGAAGGCAAAACGTGACCTTGTTCATCCTCAGCTGGGAATGTGTGCCCTGGGTGACTAACATTTTCTTCCATTCTATGTAGATCTGTGAACAACCACAGAATTGTTCTATGAGTATTTATTTTGGGGTGATAAGTAAATTTTAGTGAGTAGGTGAATTCATAAATGTAGAATCTGTGAGTAATGAGAACTGACTATATTAATTAAGGACTTAGAGACTGTATAGACATTTACACTTAATTAGGTATTCAGTGTCATTGTTAAAAGATTAAAACCAACCAGCTTTTATTAATTGTCTTCCAAATATCAGGTACCATGTGAAGCCCTTCCATGTAATTTCTCTTTTTTACATAAGTCCTTGCAAGTAAGAAAAATGGAAACACAGATTAAATTGACTAAGGTCACACAGTTAATAAATACTTAACTGCCCCAGAGCCCATCTCTTTAATTGGGTAGCCATGGGACATATACTCACATTGTTCCTATCACTTAACTTGCATAAGTTTTGATTGGATAGGAGTTGGAGGAGACAGAAGGATAAACCTGGGGCTTACCAGAGTTATCAGGATGTTGGAGTGTGAGCACTTCCAGGAGGTTAAGAAGTAAGTTAAGAAGCACACCACTGTGATGTGTGGAAACCAAGTCAGCAGATTCTTAGCCTGGACCCAGGAGGGCCTTGCAAAGAATAGCTGAAATTATGATCATTAGCAGCCCAAGGAAGGTTTGATGAGCTTTGGAGTGACTTCTCTCTGATTTCTTCCTGTTGGGCATCCCTGTTTGTTTGTTTGTTTTTTTTTGGTCTGTCTCTCTCTGAGGCTAGCCTGGGTCTTCAGATTCCCACAGACCATACTGGCCTAGGGAAAGAGGGTTATGTTTAACACATTATATATTTTTATGAAAGTGAGTCTTACCTCAACAGCTAAATTGTAAGGTTGCCAAATCTAGGAGTCATGTGCTATGTTTCTGTAGCCCTTCTAATACCTGGCATGCTGTCAGGCATGCAGTAGATACCGTATTTAGTAAAATCAAGGTTGATTGCCTTCGTTCCTTGCTGGAGGTTTTATGGCTGTGAAGTTGGTGTGATTTGGGAGTTTATGCCATTGACTTTCAAAAGTGAGGACACGATCTTCTTGGCCACCTCCTAGCAGCCCTTCTCCTTTAGCACTCTCACATTTGTCCCAGTGTGTTTTCTCTTTCTGCATCTATGCCTCTGTCCCTGTGCCGTAGTCGATGGTGTCTTTCTGAAACATCAGGTCCTTTTGTCAGCCGATCCTGTCCTTGAACCGAACAAACCCCTCACAAGAGGGCCACGAGTTGAGTCACTTACCTCTGTCTCCAGAGGAGTTATCTCCCCTGACAAGGTTTTGTCTGGTTTTCGTGGCACAGTTAGTGACAGCCCATGCATGTAGCAGTGTGTGACCCGACTCCTTGCCTCAAACTGTGTAGTCGTCAGAACTGTCACAGTGTCAGAACAAGTTAATTCCACGCCAGCAGAAGGGCAGGCTGTAATAATACAGAGCCTCGGGAGAGGGGGCTGTCAGGCGGTGTGTGAGCTGCAGCCGCCCAGCTGCTCAGTTCTGTGGGCAGAGATGCACGCTGACAGGCGGCCTGCTATTCCCAAGGAGCCGGCTGGGAGCAGGCTTGGTGATTTCCTGTCGGTTCCTTGCTGCTCTGGGTCCTGCCAGCTGTAATCTGGAAATGACAGTTTCAACAGGGACCATTTTCAGCTCTAAAAAACCTGTCTTTTCCTGGCAGAGGCTGAAAAGTGCTGTTGACCCTTCTATCTTAGTTCTTCCTTTTGACATCATGGCTAATGAGAATGATGATGGGGTAGGTGTGTATTTGTGAGTTTCCCAGGAGACGATTGCTGATGAGCTGTTGGTCTCATTAACGAGCATTTTTCTCCCAATGTCTTTAAGAAATCCTTGGTTTCTGATACTTAGGGGTTGGAGGATGAGCCTATGTTTCTTGGAGATAGGATGGCTAAGAGTTCACCCAGGATGTGAAGGGAGAATGTGTGTTGTGGGTATTTATCCATAATGGAAGTCTGAGAGTGTGAAGAACTGCTGATGAGTATATAGCCCGGGAGCTATAGAAGTTCATGCCCACTCAGACACAAAGCACAGGCATTCAGTCAGCTGAAGTTGGAAGGCCTGGATTTCTGCTCAAGGCAAGAAGTCCTAGTTACTTCTTAGATTAAGGGTTACCAATAAATGTGGTTTTTCTTTTTATTTTAGAAAGAGGGGATGAGTAAGATGAAACACAGCAGACTTTGCTTGCAATTAAAGAGTAGTGAAAACCAGAATAACTTTTTTTTTTTCCCCTAATGTTATATATAATACCTGGGGTTGTGTGATTCCTGTTAGAACACTTGCTTCTTTTGAGCTGCTGTAGTTTCTCCTGAAGTGATTATAGGAATTGGTGAGCAAAGGGCAGTCTTTCCTCACAAATAAAGAGTTGTCTTGTTGAAGAGCTGGTGCCAGATTTACTGACTCAACCCAGTGCCCACTAGACCAGCTCAGTTCAGAGACCAATCCGGTGTAAAGAAACAAGCGTAGGATACATGATATCCTGTTGTTTCTACTGTGCGTGTGTATGCTCAGTTGTGTCTGACTCTTTGCGACCCCCTGAACTGCAGCCCCTAGGCTCCTCTGTCCATGGGATTTCCTGAGCAAGAATACTGGAGCGGGTTGCCATTTCCTACTCCAGGGGATCTTCCTGACTCAGAGACTGAACCTGCATCTCCTGTGTCAGCAGGCGAATTCTTTACCACTGAACCACCTGGGAAGCCTGTTGTTTCTCCTAGTAGCTAGCTCTCCTCTAAAAGTGAAGATAGTCCAGAGATTCTAAAAGAAATTCACAGCATGATACTAAATGGTACCAATGAGGAAGAAAAGTGAGAGGTGGCTAAGGAAACCAGTATGACTGGTTTAGTTACTTTCCTAAAAAAACAAATCTGATCATGTCATATTATTATAACAGCTCATGAATTTACATGGGATGTTCTCTTCTATGCCTTTCACATGTTCTCTGTACATTAAACTTCACTCAGCTTTTAAGATTCAGATCAAAAGTCCCTACTTAAATGAAACAGTCACCCCCAGGAGAGGCTTGGGTCTTCTAAAGTTTGTGCTTAAATATCAGTATATTTATTGAATAGCATTTAATCCTAATCATTGTGTTAATCAGAGCATTTTACATCGTGATTTTTAAAAAATTATAGTTGATTTACACTGTTGTCTATTCCTGGCATACAGCAAAGTGATTCAGTTATACATATCTATTCTTTTTCATATTCTATTCCACTATGGTTTATCGTAGGATATTGAATATAGTGCCCACTGCTATACAATGGAATCTGTTGTTTATCCATTCTATACATTATAGTTTGCATCTGCTAGTTCCAAATTCCCAATCTTTCCATCCCCTATACCCCTGGCAACCACAGACTGTCTTCTATGTCTGTGAATATGTTTCTGTTTCATAGATAAGTTCATTTGTGTTATATTTTAGATTCTACATATAAGTGATATCATATGGTATTTGCCTCTTTCTTACTTCACTTAGTATGACATTCTCTAGGTCCATCCATGTAGCTGCAAAGAGCATTTTTCATTCTTTTTTATGGCTGAGTAATATTCCATTGTATATATGTGTGACATCATCTTTATTCATTCATCTGTGGAGGCTAAGTCCTAATTTTTTAATTGCCTACAGTATTCCTCAAATATTTGAACTCCTTTTTTTCTACTTTATGGCGTAATGTAGCACATGGCAGGGAGCTACAGAACTAATAGTGTACAGAAGCAAGGTTTTGGATTAGGGAGCATGACCTACAAAGACCCTTGGAGTGAAGAGGATATACAAGATAAGAGAGCATCTGGCTGCTTTCAGTACATTCAATTCTCTGGGGACAGAAAAGACAGGGTCCAGGATGCTGAAATTAGTAGGTGATTGCAGCCTCATTTGGAAGACAAAGGGCCATAGTCTTGTTGAGTCATCCTCATTTTCTGATTTTCAGATCAACCCAGTTTTCTCCAGTCTTTCTTGTCACTACTGTTAGTCTCTATTTCTCAGTCAGTCAGTCATTCACCTCCCAGATTACTGAGGAGCTGAAATCCTTTCTCTGTCTCTAGACTTGGCTGCGTTTCCCGTGTAGCCTTTGCAGGGATGTCAGAGTGATACAGTTTTGATCCTGTCAAGACCGCTGCTGGGACTTTCCATTTCCTCACTTGTGGCTATTTGCCCTGCCTCTCATCAGTCTCTCCGGGCTTGACTCTCTCCATCTGTTCCCTCTTCTGGAGGTTCCAGCCTTACATTCCAGCTTTTCAAGTAGGGGAATTTTCTCTGAGCCTTTGCACATGTTATATTAACTAATTCAAAAGCTATATTCGATGATCCTGGCCCTGTGTTAGGTGTTGGAAGATATAAAGGAGAATAAAAGAGAGAATAAAAGTAGAAAGAGTTGTGGTCTTTGTGAGGGGAGATGATAATTACTCAAATAATGATTAAATAATCAAATAAACTATAACCTTGTGACAGAGATAAGGAGAGAGATGGGGTCAGCCAGGTCAAAGAGTTCTGCCAGGTCAGCCTGGTAAAATGGATGAGGAGGAATAGGCATTAATCAAGATTGCTGGGAGAAATATCAATAACCTCAGATATGCAGATGACACCATCCTTATGGCAGAAAGTGAAGAGGAACTAAAAAGCCTCTTGATGAAAGTGAAAGTGGAGAGCCAAAAAGTTGGCTTAAAGTTCAACATTCAGAAAACGAAGATCATGGCATCCGGTCCTATCACTTCATGGGAAATAGATAGGGAAACAATGGAAACAGTGTCAGACTTTATTTTTTGGGGCTCCAAAATCACTGCAGATGGCGACTGCAGTTATGACCAACCTAGACAGCATATTGAAAAGCAGAGACATTACTTTGCCAAGAAAGGTCTGTCTAGTCAAGACTATGGTTTTTCCAGTGGTCATATACGGATGTGAGAATAGGACTGTGAAGAAAGCTGAGCAGCGAAGAATTGATGCTTTTGAACTGTGGTGTTGGAGAAGACTCTTGAGGGTCCTTTGGACTGCAAGGAGATCCAACCAGTCCATTCTAAAGGAGATCAGCCCTGGGATTTCTTTGGAAGAAATGATGCTAAAGCTGAAACTCCAGTACTTTGGCCATCTCATGTGAAGAGTTGACTCATTGGAAAAGACTGATGCTGGGAGGGATTGGGAGGAGGAGGAAAAGGGGGTGACAGAGAATGGGATGGCTGGATGGCATCACCGACTCAGACATGAGTTTGAGTGAACTCCGGGAATTGGTGATGGACAGGGAGGCCTGGCGTGATGCGATTCATGGGGTTGCAGAGAGTCGGACACGACTGAGCAACTGAACTGAATTGAACTGAACTGAGGGGAAGAAGAGGAAGGAAAGGTGTCTCCAATGTAGGAAGGAACAAGATTTACGAAGTCCTGTCCAGCAAGAGAATCCTTAATGATGATGAGTCATCACAGGAAGTCAGCGTAGCTGGATAGTGTGAAGGTGAGTCAGCACTATCAGATGGTGCTCAGCTTTGTAGACTTTGAAAAATGAATGTTTGTCTTTGTGCTAAAGGTGGTTGAAAGTCACTGAGGCATTTCAAGCAGGGGCAGCAAGATAAAATGTCTGTAAAGGATCATTTTGTCTGCAGAGTGAATATGGAGAGGGAGGCTGACAGGATGTGAGGAATGCATCTGTTGGGGGAAGAGGTGGTTGTAATCCATGCAACTGATACCCTGGTTTGGATTAGGGCAGTAATGGAGGATGTGGAGAGTAGGGGGTTGTTTTGAGAGAGATTTTGGAGGTAAAGTCAGTAGGACTTGGTGGTGAGTTAAGCAAGAGGTGGATAAAGAAGGGCCTGTCAAAGAAAACTGCCCAGGTTTTGAGCTGGGTCACTGGATGTAGTTGGAGACAGTCCCTGTAGAGGAGGTGCTGGAAGAAGACCAGAGTGATTCACATGTTTGGTGGACAGAGTCTGAGGAGCCTCTGAGCTGAACAAGTGGAGAGGTCGGTGTTCTGCATTTCTGAGGTGAGGCAAGGCTAGAGACAAACACTGTAAGACACCCTGCAGAATTCATAAGTAAAGTTGTAGGCTTTAATACAGTTACTTTGGGAGAGAACATAGAGTGTCAAGAGGAGAGGGCACAGGACCAAGCCTCAAGGAAAGTCAAGATTTAACAGAGAAAGAGAGAGAATGAAATTACAAAAAGCACTAAAAGTCAGAGTAATAAGGAGGTAAGAAGTGTGTTGTGATGTCACATAAGCTAAGGGAAGCCAGGGTTTCAAGAAAGAGGGATTGCCAAATACACATGTGTGGCCAAGAAAAATGATGACTTCAAAATGTTTCTTGAATTTTTGCTCTGAAGGGGATGAAATCTTTAGGTCATAGCTGGAGGGAGAGAAGATGTTAGTAGCTGTGCCCTCTGCCTAAAAGATTGTTCCCTTTTCTCTTCATCTGGTTGATTCTACTCATCCTTCAGTTCCTGGCTGAGATATTCTTCTAGGAAGTCCTACATGATTGCTCTATATGTGTCATATTTCTGTAAGATCTGTTGAGTGCTTTTAAAATGTACTTCTAGAATATCAAAATTGCCATATTAGTATATATTATTATGCTTTATAATATCTCCTTGCTGTTGCCTATTTTTCCTGCCAGACTATTTTAGACCTGAGAGTGTAAGAACCATTTTCATCTTATGTTGCCATTGACTAGCAAAGTGGCAGGCACTAAGGAGGTGCTTAAAACATACTTGTCAACTGAATATATTAAACATTGTTGATTTTTCAAACTACATAAAAAGCATGGGCTACTGAGTTTTATGGAAGTATTTCTCCAATGATAAAAACAAGCTTTAAACTGATGACTTATGATTACTTAGATAAGAAACTGGTTATTACTGTTAGCCAATTTGGGGTCCTAGAACTGATCATTTCAAGCTAATGGAAACATGCTTCTTTTTTTAGAGGATAGGAAGCTAGTAGATCATGGGAATATCCAGCAGTCACTGACAAGATTCCTTTAAACCATGTAGTTAGGTAGATTCCAAGCTGGCTGGGCAGGTTGGTCCATGGCTCAGAACCAATTTTGGGGAAAAGTGTTCTGTCTTCTTTTGGTCTTATATTATGAGTGAAACTAAGATAAATGGTTTACAATCTGTCCCAAAGCCTTGGAGGCAGCTTTGTTTCAGAATTTATAGTTCTTGTATTTTACAACGGTAACACAATAAACAGTGTAATATTTCTATTCACCTTACTCCATTGGCTCAGATTGCTGAGTTTCTTAAAAAATTTGATAATAACATAGATAATAACTGTGACATTTGTTTTTTGTTTTGTTTTAACATTTATTTATTTAAATTGGAGGCTAATTACTTTACAATATTGTAGTGGTTTTTGCGATACATTGACATGAATCAGCCATCAGTGTACACGTGTTCCCATCCTGAACCCCCCTCCTACCTCCCCCCCATTCCATCCCTCAGGGTCGTCCCAGTGCACAAGCCCTTGAGCACCCTGTCTCATGCATTGAACCTGGACTGGCGATCTGTTTCACATATGATAATATACATGTTTCAATGCTATTCTCTCAAATCATCCCACCCTTGCCTTCTCCCACAGAGTCCAAAAGATGGTTCTTTACAACTGTGTCTCTTTTGCTGTCTTGCATATAGGGTCATCGTTACCATCTTTCCAAATTCCATATATATGTGTTAATATACTGAATTGACGTTTTTCTTTCTGACTTACTTCACTCTGTATAATAGGCTCCAGTTTCATTCACCTCATTAGAACTGATTCAAATGAATTCTTTTTAATGGCTGAGTAATATTCCATTGTGTATATGTACCACAGCTTTCTTATCCATTTGTCTGTGATGGACAGCTAAGTTGCTTCCATGACCTGGCTATTGTAAACAGTGCTGTGATGAACATTGACGTACACATGTCTCTTTCAATTCTGGTTTCCTTGGTGTGTATGCCCAGCAGTGGAATTGCTGGGTCATATAGCAGTTCTAGTTCCAGTTTTTTAAGAATCTCCACACTGTTCTCCAAAGTGGCTGTACTAGTTTGCATTCCCACCAACAGTGTAAAAGGGTTCCTTTTTCTCTGCACCCTCTCCAGCATTTATTGTTTGTAGACTTTTGGATAGCAGCCATTCTGACTGGTGTGAAATGGTACCTCATTGTGGTTTTGATTTGCATTTCTCTGATAATGAGTGATGTTGAGCATCTTTTCATGTGTTTGATAGCCATCTGTATGTCTTCTTTGGACAAATGTCTGTTTAGTTCTTTGGTCCATTTTTTGATTGGACCACTTATTTTTCTGGAATTGAGCTGCAGGAGCTGCTTGTATATTTTTGAGATTAATTCTTTGTCAGTTGCTTCATTTACTATTATTTTTTTCCCTTTCTGAAGGCTGTCTTTTCACTTTGATTATAGTTTCCTTCATTGTGCAAAAGCTTTTAAGTTTAATTATGTCCCATTTGTTTATTTTTGCTTTTATTTCCATTACTCTGGGAGGTGGGTCATAGAGGATCCTGCTGTGAGCTATGTCAGAGTGTTTTGCCTATGTTTTCCTCTAGGAGTTTTATAGTTTCTGGTCTTACATTTAGATCTTTAATCCATTTTGAGTTTATTTTTGTGTATGGTGTTAGAAAGTGTCCTAGTTTCATTCTTTTACAAGTGGTTGACCAGTTTTCCCAGCACCACTTGTTAAAGAGATAGTCTTTTCTTCATTGTATATTCTTATCTCCTTTGTCAAAGATCAGGTGTCCCTAGGTGTGTGGATTCATCTCTGGGCTTTCTATTTTGTTCCATTGATCTATATTTTTGTCTTTATGCCAGTACTATACTGTCTTGATGACTGTAGCTTTGTAAGTATAGTCTGAAGTCAGGCAGGTTTTTCCCTCCAGTTTCATTCTTCTTTCTCAAGATTGCTTTGGCTATTCAAGGTTTTTTGTATTTCCATACAGATTGTGAAGTTATTTTTTTCTAATTCTGTGAAAAATATTCTTGGTAGCTTGATAGAGAATGCATTGAATGTATAGATTGCTCTGGGTAGTATACTCATTTTCACTATATTGATTCTTCTGATCCATGAATGTGGTATATTTATCCATCTACTTGTGTCATCTTTGATTTCTTTCATCAGTGTTTTACAGTTTTCTATATATAGGTCTTTTGTTTCTTTAGGTAGATTTATTCCTAAGTATTTTATTCTTTTCATTGCAATGGTGAATGGAATTGTTTCCTTAATTTCTCTTTCTGTTTTCTCATTGTTAGTGTTTAGGAATGCGAGGGATTTCTGTGTGTGTTAATTTTATATCCTGCAACTTTACTATATTCATTGACTAGCTCTAGTAATTTTCTGGTGGAATCTTTAGGGTTTTCTATGTAGAGGATCATGTCATCTGCAACCAGCGAGAGTTTTACTTCTTCTTTTCCAATATGGATTACTTTTAT
This sequence comes from Oryx dammah, assembly GCF_014754425.2. Classification (NCBI taxonomy): domain Eukaryota; kingdom Metazoa; phylum Chordata; class Mammalia; order Artiodactyla; family Bovidae; genus Oryx; species Oryx dammah. The sequence goes on from NW_024070185.1 coordinate 53,614,068, forward strand.
TTCTTTTTCTTCTCTGATTGCTGTGGCTAAAACTGACAAAACATGTTGAATAGTAGTGGTAAGAGTGGGCACCCTTGTCTTGTTCCTGACTTTAGGGGAAATGCTTTCAATTTTTCACCATTGAGAATAATGTTTGCTGTGGGTTTGTCATATATGGCTTTTATTATGTTTAGGTATGTTCCTTCTATTCCTGCTTTCTGGAGGGTTTTTATCATAAATGGATGTTGAATTATGTCAAAGGCTTTCTCTGTATCTATTGAGATAATCATATGGTTTTTACCTTTCAATTTGTTAATGTGGTGTATCACATTGATTGATTTGTGGATATTAAAGAATCCTTACATCCCTGATAAAGCCCATTTGGTCATGATGTATGATCTTTTTAATATGTTGTTGGATTCTGTTTGCTACAATTTGCTGAGGATTTTTACATCTATGTTCATCAGTGATATTGGCTTCTAGTTTTCTTTTTTTGTGGCATCTTTGTCTGGTTTTGGTATTAGGGTGATGGTGGCCTCATAAAATGAGTTTGGATGTTTACCTTTCTCTGCAATTTTCTGGAAGAGTTTGAGTAGGATAGGTGTTAGCTCTTCTCTTAATTTTTAGTAGAATTCAGCTGTGAAGCCATCTGGTCCTGGGCTTTTGTTTGCTGGAAGACTTTTGATTACAGTTTAAATTTCTGTGCTTTTGATGGGCCTGTTAAGATTTTCTATTTATTCCTGGTTCAGTTTTGGAAAGTTATACTTTTATAAGAATTTGTCCATTTCTTCCAAGTTGTCCATTTTATTGGCATGTAGTTGCTGATAGTAGTCTTTTATGGTCCTTTGTATTTTTGTGTTGTCTGTTGTGATTTCTCCATTTTCATTTCTAATTTTGTTGATTTGATTCTTTTCCCTTTGTTTCTTGATGACTCTGGCTAATAGTTTGTCTATTTTATTTATCTCCTCAAAGAACCAGCTTTTAGCTTTGTTGATTATTGCTATGGTCTCCTTTGTTTCTTTTTCATTTCTTTTTCTGCCCTAATTTGTATGATTTCTTTCCTTCTACTAACACTGGAGTTCTTTTTCTAGTTGCTTTAGGTGTAGAGTTAGGTTATTTATTTGATTTTTCTCTTGTTTCTTGAGATAAGCATATATTGCTATGAACATTCCCCTTAGCACTGCTTTGACCGAATCCTATAGGTTTTGGGTTGTTGTGTTTTCATTTTCATTCATTTTTATGCATATTTTGATTTCTTTTTTGATTTCTTCTGTGATTTGTTGGTTATTCAGAAGAGTGTTGTTTAGCCTCCATATGTTTGTATTTTTAATTTTTTTTTCTTGTAGTTGACATTTAATCTTGCTGCATTGTGGTCAGAAAAGATGCTTGGAATGATTTCAATTTTTTGAATTTACCAAGACTAGATTTATGGCCCAGGATGTGATCTATCCTGGAGAAGGTTCTGTGTGCACTTGAGAAAAAGGTGAAATTCATTGTTTTGGGGTGAAATGTCCTATAGATATCAATTAGGTCTAACTGGTCCATTGTATCATTTAAAGTTTGTGTTTCCTTGTTAATTTTCTTTTTAGTTGATCTATCCATAGGTGTGAGTGGGATATTCAAGTCTCCCACTATTATTGTGTTACTGTTAATTTCCCTTTTCATACTTGTTAGCATTTGCCTTATATATTGCAGTGCTCCTATGTTGGGTGCACATATATTTATAATTTTTATATCTTCTTCTTAGATTGATCCTTTGATCATTATGTAGTGTCCTTCTTTGTCTCTTTTCACAGCCTTTATTTCACAGTCTATTTTATCTGATATGAGTATTGCTACTCCTGCTTTCTTTTGGTCTCCATTTTCATAAAATATCTTTTTCCAGCCCTTCACTTTCAGTCTGTATGTGTCCCTTGGTTTGGGGTGGGTCTCTTGTAGACAGCATATATAGGGGTCTTGTTTTTGTATCCATTCAGCCAGTCTTTGCTTTTTGGTTGGGGCATTCAACCCATTTACATTTAAGGTAATTATTGATAAGTATGATCCTGCTGCTGTTTACTTTGTTGTTTTGGGTTCAAGTTTACAAACCTTTTCTGTGTTTCCTGTCTAGTGAAGATCCCTTAGCATTTGTTGAAGAGCTGGTTTGGTGGTGCTGAATTCTCCAGCTTTTGCTTGTCTGTAAAGCTTTTGATTTCCCCTTCATATTTGAATGATATCCTTGCTGGGTACAGTTATCTGGGCTGTAAGTTTTTTATTTCATCACTTTTCGTATGTCTTGCCATTCCCTCCTGGCCTGAAGAGTTTCTATGGAAAGATCAGCTGTTATCCTTATAGGAATCCCCTTGTGTGTTATTTCTTTTCCCTTGCTGCTTTTAATATTTGTTCTTTGTGTTTGATCTTTGTTAATTTGAGTAATATGTGTCTTGGGGTGTTTCACCTTGGATTTATCCTACTTGGGACTCTCTGGGTTTCTTGGACTTGGGTGGCTATTTCCTTACCCATTTTAGGGAAATTTTCAACTATTATCTCCTCAAGTATTTTCTCATGGCCTTTCTCTTTGTCGTCTTCTGGGACTCCTATGATTCGAATGTTGAGACGTTTGACATTGTCCCAGAGGTCTCTGAGGTTGTCTTTATTTCTTTTAATTCTTTTTTCCTCTCTACTTCATTTATTTCCACCTTTCTGTCTTCCACCTCACTTGTCCTGTCTTCTGCCTCAGATAGTCTACTGTTGGTTCCCTCCAGAGTGTTTTTGATCTCAGTTATTGCATTATTCATTATTAATTGTCTCTTTTATTTCTTCTGGGTCCTTGTTAAACATTTCTTGCATCTTCTCAATCCTTGTCTCCAGACTATTTATCTGTTACTCCATTTTGTTTTCAAGATTTTGGATAATTTTTACTGTCATTATTTCTAATTCTTTTTCAGGTAGACTCTCTATTCCTCTTTGGTTTGGTTTGGTGAGCATTTATCATGTTCCTTTACCTGCTGAATAGTTCTCTGTTTTTTTCATCTTGTTTAGATTGCTGTGTTTGGGGTAGCCTTTTTGTATGCTGGAAATTTGTGCTTCCTCTTTATTGTGGAGGTTCCTTTCTGTAGGTGGGGTTGGATGAGTGGCTTGTCAAGGTTTCCTGGTTAGGGAAGCTTGCGTCGGTGTCCTGGTGGGTGGAGCTGGATCTCTTCTCTCTGGAGTGCAATAAAGTGTTCAGTAGTGAGTTTTGAGGTGTCTATGGGTTTGGTGTGACTTTTGGCCACCTATTTTTTAATGCTTAGGGTTATGTTCTTGCATTGTTGGAGAATTAGCTTGGTATGTCTAGCCCTGAAACTTGTTGGCTCTTGGATGGAGCTTGGTTTCAGTGTAGGTATGGAGGCTTTTGGATGAGCTCTTATTAATTAATGTTCCCTGGAGTCAGGAGTTTTCTGGTGTTCTCAGGTTTTGGATTTAAGCCTACTGCCTCTGGTTTTCAGTCTTATTCTTACAGTAGCCTCAAGACTTCTCCATCCATACCACACCAATGATGAAACATCTAGGTTAATGGAGAAAAGATTCTCCACAGGGAGGGACACCCAGAGAGTTTCACAGAATTACATGGAGGAGAAAAGAGGGAGGATGGAGATAGAGGTGACCAGGGGGAGGAGAGGGGGAATCAAAAGGGAAGAGAGCAATTTAGCCAGTAATCAATTCCCTATGTGCTCTCCACAGTCTGGAACACCCAGAGAGGTTCAGAGAGTTACACAGAGAAGAGAAGAGGGAGGAATGAGATAGAGGTGACTAGGAGGAGAGGTGGAGGTGTCAAAAGGAGAGAGACTGTTCTAGCCAGTAATCAGTTCCCTAATGTTTTCCATAGCCCAGAATACCCAAAGAGAGTCACAGAGTTGGGTAGAGAAGAGAAGGGGGAGGGAGGCGATAGAGGTGACCTGGGGGAGAAAAAGGAGAGTCAAAAGCGGGAGAGGGCAGTCAAGCCAGTAATCACATTTCTAAGTAAAAATGGGTACTGGGGATTGGATTCTTAAAGGTACAAAATTGATAACAAATATCAAAAAGCAAAGATTAAAAATCTAGAGTAGAGGTTAAACTCTCAAAAATACAATATTAAAAAAACAAAATCACAAAATTATAAAAAAATATGACATTTACTTTAAAAATAGGCTCTTTTTTTGCAAGGTACCAGTAGGTTATAAAAATGAAAATTAAAGGAGTAATAAAGGACTCAAAAATAAAACAAATTTAAAAAATGATAATAGTAAAATATATCTAGGAATTTCTGTGGAGCTGTTGAGGATAGTGTGGGGTCAGTTCAGTTTCAGATAGTTCCTTATTTCAGGTTATACTTCTTCTCACAGTCTATAGGCCCTTTCCAATGTAGTTGGTGCTAACTACAGGCTTTTAATATGTTGCACCTGTAACTTCCAAAGCAGTTCCCTCTTCTTTGTTTATTTTGGCTTCCTCTGTTTGCAAGTCTCTTCAGTGTCTGACTTCTGCCCTGACACAAGGGAGTGAAGATGGTCACTTATTTAGGCTGACTTGTTCAGTTGTGCTGTGGGGAGGGATGAACACTGCAAACAAATATCACTGGTGTGTGTGAGGAGTGCTCGCAGTGTCTGAGCCACACTGGGTTTGCCCCCACTCACAGCGTGTGTGCTTTCCCAGTCTACACTGCTCAGGCTTCAGGTTGCTCTGCAGGGGAACAGTCTAAAGTGGGCCCTGGGTTGCATGCACTTCCTAGGTCTAAGCTGCTCAGGTTCAGGTTCTCGGGTACTCCACAAAGGCACAGACTCGGTTTGGTCTGCGTTTTGTGCTCTTCCCAGGTCCTAGCAACTCAACTGACCAGGTACTTGGTGAGCGCACTTTCCCCAGGTGTCAGTGCATCTTATCACCTCCCTGGTCCCAGCCGCTCAGCTTCCTGGGTGTTCAGTGGGAGCACCATCTCAGTTGTGCCATGTGTCTCCTCTGGGGAGCTGATCTCTGGCTGCGACCCTCCTGGCAGATTTCAACTGTCCAGAATCCCAGGAAGACTTGGTTAGCAACTGGGAGCCTGCTCGCAGTTTGGTAGAGGATGCCATCTCTGGGGCTGAGATTGCCCCTTGCCTTCTGGCTCTGGCTGTTGCCCGCCTGCCTCTCTGCCTCCAGCAGGGGATGGGCCAGTCTGCAGCCGGCTAGATCTCCTCTGGTATTTGCTCAGTCCTTTGTTCTGTGAGTGGGCCTGGCAGTGTCTTACGTTAGAGCTTTCTGTGGGAAAGTTCTCTCTCTCTTTCTCTTTTTTTCCCTCCTCTCTCTGGCTATCCTGCAGTTTGGGTTGCTATCTCATGTTAGCTCCCTCAGATTGTCCTCCGGGCATTCAGGCCCAGTCTGTCCTTACCCTAAGCGGTGCTGCCCATGCCTCCCTGTTCAGCCCCCACTTGCTGGTGGTGAACACGAGCGTCTGGGCTACCTCTCCCCTGGGAGTTGCGGTTAGGCACATAATCTGTGTGTGTGTGTGTGTTGCCCTCTGAGATTCAGCTCCCCACAGACCTGCCTGTGAGAGGGTTTCCTGGTGTTTGGAAACTTCTCCTCCTTCATGACTCCCTCCCTGGGATGGATCTCCATCCCTAACTCTTTTGTCTCTCTTTTTATATTTTATCTTTTGTCCTACCTCCTTTTGAAGACAATGGGCTGCCTTTCTGGGTGCCTGGTATCCTCCTCCAGCATTCAGAAGTTGTTTTGTGGAATTTGCTCAGCATTCAAATGATCTTTTGATGAATTTGTGGGGGAGAAAGTGGTCTCCCTGTCCTATTCCTCCACCATCTTAGGACTTCCTCCTAAGTGTGACATTTGTATCTCACTTTAAATGCTACATTTGACCCTCATATCAATCCTGAGAAGTAGATAGTTGCCCCACTTTATGGACTGGAGAAGCTAAAACTCTGAAATACAAAAACTGAATCTTACCTTCAAAGCACGTTTTTAGATTCAAGCTAAATGTTCTTTAACTTTGTTGAACCTTCTCAGTTCTAAGGTGATATATCCCAGGCCATTATATAATGTCTGTGTGATTGTTTGTCTGTTAATAAAAGTGGACACACAAACTTGGGAAAGTCATTTAATGGCAGAAACCATGTTATATTCATCTTTGTATCTCCACAGATAAAAAGGTATCTTAATATTTGCTGAATTAATAACCTATTTATGTCAAGATTTTCTCACTGTTTTTGAATTTAATCATATTTGAAATTAAAACAGAAATTGAAAAGAAATTTTAGTTCATTAAAAAGCAATAATATGTTTACTACATTTTAATATACCATATACTTCATGCAGTGTAAGTTATTTTTCAAAATAAAAATAAATCAAGAAGAATGGCATCATTTTACAAATTTGCAAATATCTTTCATGTCTGGCTTAATAGAAAAGCTGTTGGATTCTCATATCTGCTTCTACATTCAATTTGTTGCTATACATTGTTTTTGTTAAAATATATTAAGAAAAGTAGGCCTCACATAGATGTTTAGTTGCAAAGGGGGTAATAGATTAAAGCATTTTCAGGAAATTAATTTTGGAAGTTGTATTGAAACTTGAAAAATGGTAGTTTCTTTATGTCAGTCGTGTGGTATCTGACTGAAATCATACTAATGACATTTTATTATTTGGTTACATTAAGATCCATTAGTCTATCTTTCATTTTGAAACTTTTCTGCATGCATGATTTTGGAACATTATGTATTGTTCATTTGGTTTACTGAGTTATGAAATTGACATAGTTCATCAAACATAAAGGAAAAAAGTCCTATTTATTAATGTTATCACTGATTTTCATCAGAAGTCTTTAAGTATTGGGAAGTTGTTAATAAGGTCATGGTGATGTATACAAATTCCCCCAAATTTGAATTTTCACTTGACAGCTCAAATTTTGTCATTGGCTAGTGCTTTTTAAAATTCTTCAAGTAAAAATTGTTTCATAAGAAAAGTTATTTGTGCATTTCAAACACTTGCACATATGCTTTCCTTTGAGATAGCCATCACACTTGGGCATGTAGCAGAAGTGCTTTATGTATACTTCCCAGTTTGACACATAAAATATTAAAAATGTGTCCTCAAGATTTAGAATTTAATAAAAATAATTTTTATTACTTCATCAAGAATTCTTAAATGAACCTACTCTACTCCCCTGACCCTCCCACCTCTTTTCTGACTGTGAGTGCAAGCCTTGATTTATGCTGAAATACCAGCTGTTTTTGTACCATCTATGCAAATGTCAACATTATGAACAAGGCAAATAACATTTTAGTTTGATTATAAAAATGTTCTTGACCTCTTTAGTTCCCCTGAAAAGGGTGTCAGGGGCCCCTCAATATCTGTAGGCCATACTTTGAGAACTGCTGGACTGACCATTGAATAGTTGATATATATTTTATGGGGTTACCCACCTCCTAGTGATATGTTGTGGAAGGGGAAATGGTAAATGATAAAAGTTGGTCAGACCCGATGCCATTCTGTGTCACTGGTGCTGTGGCTAGAATATACCAAGAAAATGAACAACCAGGCCCAGTTCATTCATATGTCTGTCTCTTTCATCAGTTTTCTTGTCTCAGTGGTGTTTGCACATCAACCTGAAGTTGGCTGTGGCAAACATGCTAAACGTTTCTTAAATCCATTGTATCTGTTTCCTAGACAACTTTTCTTGCATCAGACTGAGATTCAGTAACATTAGTGGAAAGGCTGTGTATTATTTCCAGGGCTGTCCTACCCACCACCCATGCTAGTCTTGCTGTTTGCCTCCCAGTGGCTGAATGTGGATCAGGAGAAAGGCCAGTGAGTTGGGAGGAGGGACATTGGAATGATCATGCAGAGGAGAGCTGACTGCATTCTGAAAATGTCTGAACACCATCCAAGACTGTTAAGTGAGCAAGAAATAAATTTCTATTGTTTTGAACCTCATATATTTGGGTTTATTTATTACAGCAATTAGCCTACCTTGAACACTGGCTTGGATAATAACCTTTTAATTAGAATTCACAGTGGTTCATATTCCTCAATGACATGTAAATTGAAACCGTACTAAAGGGTAACATCGTTAATGACTTCTTTTCACAGAGATGGTCTAGAAAAAGACACGCTTTTCTAAATTTATGGCAAATTCTGCTTTTATCCTCTCAGCAAAGATCTATTTCCAAATTAATGATTAATGCAAGGTGTAATCAGGAACAAATATTTGTCCTTTAATTATTTGGAAGAATACAGTAGTGCATTATTACTTTACATATGCACCAACCCCAAATGCCAAGGCTTAGATATCCATGAGTTATAGACAGGGAATTAAGCAGGAAATTGGAAATGTATTCCATGAAAGATACAGTGAGAAAAATAATTGCAGATGAAGCATTATGAATAGGATGACTCAGGAACTTGAAAACTGCTTTCAAAAAAATGGATAAAGTTTTTCAAGAGGAAGTAATTGAGTATATTCCAAGAAAACCTTGGGGAATGGATTCTTCCCCCCTAATTACTGATCCTTTCTCCTTGGTTTGTGAATATGAAACTAATTCCCCCTAGTGTCATTTCAATAGAGATGCAATTACAAAAATAATGGATGTGACTCAGGATGTTATTAACTTTTTTCACTTTGCTCTTATTTGTATTCAGTGCAAGTTAGCATTTTAAGCAAATATCTGGGCTCTTTACATGAACATTATTGTAGATCACAGCACATGATGTATGATCTATGTCCCAGTCAGTGATGTTGCTTCTCTTGATTCCACAATGACCATTTCCTATCTTGGTGGCCTGCAGTGATCAATTTTCTGATTATCTCATCATTTTGAGCTTTCCTTCGGTTCATTATTAAAAACTCTCTAATAAACATTTACTGAGCATGTACCATGTGCTGGGCATTGGAGACACAAAAATAGATAAGCAACTCTTGTTTTTAAGGAGCTCACAGCCCAGGGGGAACTAACATATTGTAATAGCCAGCTAGGCTAGATTATAGAGTAGTAACAAAGAACCCTCCAAATCTCAGGAGTTTAACACATTTATTTTGTGTCTGCTCTTGACGTCCACATGAAGTCAGCAGGAGGCTTTGTTTGGAACATCCACAGGACATGGCCACTAGTTGACCCTCACCCCTCCCCTCTCCTTGGAATGTACATTTCACCTACTTTCCCCATGCTAGCAGCCATTTCAAAGCTATAGTCCTGAGAGATAGTACAGTGTTGAGATCATCTGGACCCTGTTATGGACTCTATATGAACTTTTAAGATTCTGGCAGGTGGAGATGGAGATTCACTTGTCTAGCTGCCACCTGAGACAAGCCTCAAAAGTTCCTCTGCTTATGATAACTGTCACCTACCTTCTGGAGTGGCCTACCTCTTCCTTCCATCTCTCCTTGCTCTCCATGTACAGGGTCCAGTCTCAGATTTCACCTGGAGAAGCTCCTGAGGTTGCAAACCAACAGGCTCCCAGCCCCAAGCGGCTTCATCTTGTCACGTGACCTCTGGTCTCTGTGGTGACCATGGGCAATTGCATCCTGGCTTCTAAAGCTTCTGTCCATAGGTGACACATGCTATTTTTGCTCACATTTTATTGTCTGGCACCAAAGATATTTCCTAAGGAAGAGTGGAAAGTCCAATTCTAACATGTGCAATGGAAGGAAGGTGAGTGGGACACTTGTAGACAGTCATGTGACAGCCACGTGTGAAGACAGTTACAATGTAGAAGCACCCAGATAGTCACAGCCCTGGGAGATGAGCACCATGATAAGTGTTATGAAGGAGGTCCACACATGAGGCAGGTTGAACTTCGTTAGGGGAGTGGGACTGAGCAAATCATCTGCTTAGAAGCTTCTTAAACAAGCTCCCTTGGGCCCCTGGACTCAGGTCCCCCCCTTACCTCTCTCTGTGCATTCTTTCTCCTCCTCTCTGGTGCTTTTTGGTTTAGCATCCACCTCCCCTGACAGACGATCGTCTCCATGAAGGCAGGGACTGTGTCACTCCTTTCATAGCCATGTCCAAGAAGCGTTAGTTGGGTGATAGCATTAGCAAAGTGGAATTCTGGATAGCGAGGTCAAGTTGGTCTAAGGGTCAAGGAAGGGGAGAACAGTACAGTCGGAGGATCCTCCAGACACATTGGAGTGAAGGCCTTTAGTGGAAAGGCAGGTGCTGAGTTTGTGGTCAGCTTGTTGCCCAGAAAAGGCCCCCCTCTGCAGATGTGGCTTCACTGTTGTTTGAAGAGAAAGGGAGCCAGTGTTCCACTTTGAAAGCCCTCTGGGTACCTAACCCTGCTTTTTCTCTTGTCTTGCTCCTTTAATGAGCTGAGACCACCAGCCCGGGGAGGCTTCTATAGACTGCGGATAAATGTCCACAAGGGGTGACAACCAGGCCACCAAGCTCATTTTCACTTGTGATTCAAGCCCAAACTTTAGCCTTTCTCCAGAGGAGTAGTTAATGCATTAACACCTCACACCCTCCATCGGCTGCCAGAGCACAGTGAGGTTTGCTGCCTCCCAGATCTGAGTGTATCTCCCCCTTGCTTCTGATGACCACCCCCCAGGAAATTACTTTACGCAGGAGGGAGGGGCTGTGGAGAGTGATGAGGAAGGATCTCTCATGGAAACGGAACTGTGTTCTCCAGGTACATCTTACTTAGGGATGTCTTTCTTTACAGTTGTCAGGGAGGTGGAATTTCTCCCCCACCCCTCTTGCCCTCTGTGGCTGGACTAATTAAAAAAAAAAAACTGACACAAGGCAGGTGAACTGGAAACAGAAAAATTTTAATCATATGCAGGGCTTCCCAAATGTCTCAGTGATAAAGAATCTGCCTGCCAATGCAGGAGACGTGGGTTTGATCCCTGGGTCAGGAAGATCCCCTGGAGAAGGAGATGGCAACTCACTCCAGTATTCTTGCCCAGGAGATCCCACGGACAGAGGAGCCTAGTGGGCTACAGTCACTGGGGCCACAAAAAGTCGGACATGATTTAGCGACTAAACCACAATAATAATGTCAATCGCATGCAGGGAAGTCTCATAGAAATGGGACCTAAGAAGTGGCCAAAGCAGGCAGCTTTTATAGTTTTTAGACGAACAGTAAATTGGTAAGACATTTACAGGACAAAAATTTAGGCTTGGGATGCTCAATTAGTGAAGAGTCTAAACAGAGTTTGGGCTTGGGGTAGTATAGGAAAGCGGTTACAAGGTTTGTTTACATAGGTGTGTCAGGTCTGTTTACATAGGAATTTCCTATCTTGGATGATAAGGGTGTCCTTCCGGATCCAAATGCAGGGTGTGTACATTTCACATGAGATATTTATTTCCTGCTTTCAGGGAGACAGAAGGAGGGCCAATGTGTCCCTCTTGCACTGGCCATTTCTTAAGTAACTTCAAAATGATGAGCCATTGAGTCACATTCTGGGCCCAGCACAGTCATTTAGCAGTTACATTTGGAGTCCAGAGGGGTTGGGGGTGAAGAGGTCTTCCCCTTGCTTCCAAATATGCTCCCAGCAATCTACCTGATTATTGCACGGTTGCTGATGAGCAAACTCTTAGTAGCTTTGTTGGGGGTTGGCAGCAGCATTTCTCCGAGGTGGGAGCTGCTGGTTCTTGGTCAGAAATCTTAAATGGAGACTTCATGTTCATGGGAAGAAAATGGACTGTTTGATAGGGGAATGTTCACTTACATCAGAGCTGAACGATCAAATGGAAGCAGATGGCAGGCCTTGTCTCTGCCCCTTGAGCATCTGCCTGGCTAACTCATTATGACAGTTGATGTGTGCAGCTCAAAGGAGTGGTCTGGGGATGTTACTGAATATTTTTTCTGACAAGAGGAGGAAGTGATTTTTTTTTTTTACAACTTACGGTGATTAAATTAAATGGCTACCTACATATATATTTTATTCAATGCAGCACATTTGTTCCTCTTTTCATACTGAGAAAATGATAATAACTCTGGACCCTTTCAGTCTGTCCACCTGGGATACAAATAACATACCTGCACTGATCGCTCTTCAGCAAATGCGGCTGCTGCTGCTGCTGCTAAGTTGCTTCAATCGTGTCCGACTCTGTGCTACCTCATAGACAGCAGCCCACCAGGCTCCTCCATCCCTGGGATTCTCCAGGCAAGAACACCAGAGTGGGTTGCCATTTCCTTCTCCAATGCCTGAAAGTGAAAAGCGAAAGTGAAGTCACTCAGTCGTGTCTGACTCTTAGCGACCCCATGGACTGCAGCCTACCAGGCTCCTCCGCCCGTGGGATTCTCCAGGCAAGAGCACTGGAGTGGGTTGCCATTGCCTTCTCCAGCAAATGGGACTACTTAAATTTAAATAAATTATAATTAAATAATTTAAGATGCTAACCTCCTCAGTTGTACTAATCACAATCTCCATAGCCACGTGTAGCTGGTAGCTGCCATAGTGGACATTTTTCTCTTTCCAGAACATTCTATTGTGCTGCACTGACTTAATATTGTTCACCCAAACAGTAAGGCAGCCCTTTGTGGTGGAAGGAAAAAATATCAAAACTTGTATTCATGCCACTTAGTTCCAGAAAGTAAACTCTGAGATAGTTTAACAGACAAGGGATGTTTTAGAGTGTGGCTGTTGGTGAACTTCTGTGGAGGGAGTGAAGGAAGGAGGGCTGGGGAGGACAAGAGGAAAAAGCTGGGCTGTGGTCCAGTCCCAGCAGACACCTCAGCTCACCTTCAGGGAGCTGTGAGTTGGGAAAGCTTTTTCAGAGACCTCCTGAGTTGCCGAGAGGGTGCCACTCTCCTTAGTGACCAGTCTTATATGCAGGCGGCCCTGGAAACAGATGTGACCCTGGACAAGGGAGCTCTCTCCAGCCGCTGGAAATTCTTTCAGGTCTAAAGGGAGTATGAGTGGTGCTTCAGTGTCTGTGCAATTTGGTTCCCTCCTATTTGTTTTGAAAGTTCAAAACTCGATGCAGGGATAAATGAATATAACTTACAAAGGAATATGTGAACATTGAATGAATATGTGAGCATTCATGCTACGTATAATTTGCTGACCAGGATGTACACATCAAAAAGCTTGGAAATCAACTTGTTTAGATTGGGAATTGGAACCCAGATTTTATGTTTGAATGTTTAAAATACTCTTGGCAAACAGTTGGTCAGCTATTCTAACCCAGCAGTAGAATAGTTGGTTCATTCATAGTGGCATTTCTTTCTTTCTTTCTTTTTTTAATATAAATTTATTTATTTTAATTGGAGGCTAATTACTTTACAATATTGTATTGGTTTTGCCATACATCAACATGAATCTGCCATGGGTGTACATGTGTTCCCCATCCTGAACCCCGCTCCCACCTCCCTCCCCATACCATCCCTCTGGCTCATCCCAGTGCACCAGCCCCGAGCATCCTATATCATGCATCGAACCTGGACTGGTGATTCATTTCACATATGATATTATACATGTTTCAATGCCATTCTCCCAAATCATTTCACCCTCGCCCTCTCCCACACAGTCCAAAAGACTGTTCTATACATCTGTGTCTCTTTTGCTATCTCGCATACAGGGTTATGTTACCATCTTTCTTTCTTTTTTAGTTGCATGTGAATGACTTTAGGCTGTGGACTGCTTCAGTTGGCAGTTCACCATTTAAATAACTGCTTCAGTTGTTTTACTGTTGTCTTACGTATGGTGATTTCACACATTTATATGGCCTACTGGAACCCTGAAGGCCTTTGAGTTAGTAATCCCTGGTTTGCACAGTAGCAGATGGGGACAGAGTGTCCTGTGCAGAAAGCAGTGGAGGAAAAAGGAAAAGAAGCATAGTAAGGGAGGGGAAGGATTTCAGGGACAAGAAATGGGAACAAATGAGACTAAAACATGGAGTGGAATTAGCTACACATCACTCTCCCTGCTGGGTGAAGAGGCAAAGCTGAGAAAGCTCCTAGAATGTTAGGGACCAAGGCCTGTGTCCTAGGAAGAAGGGGACATTATCAGCATCTATTTCTATTATATGGTGGGCACTTCAGGGGGTGAAAGTGAAAGTTGCTCAGTTGGGTCCAACTCTTTATGACCCTATGGACTATACAGTCATGGAATTCTCCAGGCCAGAATCCTGGAGTGGGTAGCCGTTCCCTTCTTCAGGGGATCTTCCCAACCCAGGGATCGAACCCAGGTCTCCCTCATTGCAGATGGATTCCTTACCATGTGAGCCACAGGGGAAGACCCTTGAGTGGGTAGGCTACATATGTGTCATTTATTTATTTATTTTTTTAGTACCCATTGAGGTAGGTCTGAGTATTGTGGGAAAGATTCTCAATCACTTCAGAGGTTTTTAGCAGAAAAGCCCTGCAATTGTTTTTCTTTCCCCCACTTTTGGAAACCTGTATTTTGATCTTGGATCTCAAAGATTTTGCTGCAGAGTTATTGGTAAGTCAGGGACCACAAACTCCAGTGCTTCCTGGAGGCTGACATGCAGTGGGAACGTGTGGTCTAGTGTGAGACAATAAGGGGAGGTGGAGACTGTGGTGACTGAGTCCACGGTCCCTCTGCAGGAGGTGGCAGCTGTGGCTGTGGAGAACAATAGGACAAATGTCACCGTATCTCTGTTTTCAATGGATGTCACCGGGCATGTCACTGAATGTGGGAGATGTAGTGAAATATGATGATTCTAACATACTGGTACTTAATTCAAATCTGGGCTAAAGTCAACTTCTGAGACTCCTGATGGCTGGGCCACTGCCCAACTTGAAGAAGACAGAGGCTCAGGCTTGAGAAGTTGGGCAGCCATTCACATCCCCTTTTCTCCCAGAGAATGCTTATCCTGGGGATGTCAGTTCAGAGACTAGCATGGACTTGTTAAATACTGGAGAGCTGGCTAGCAGGGCAACTCTGAGCAGGTAAGGCTTGAACCCTTCACTTCCTGAGTCAATAAAAGTGTGCACAGAAGTTGTTGGAGTTGTATTACCATATTTCCTGACTACTGCTTCAGCTTGTTTTGGAAAACTAGGCTGGCTTCAGACTAGTTTTAAATGCGGCCCTTGATGTACTTCTGTAGACTCCTTGGCTGTCACCGAATATCACTCCAGACTTGCAGCTGAGTGGTGACTGAAATGGCTCCGTTGTTACCATTTGTGAGCACAGTGTGCTTGCGTGTGTGCTAAGTTACTTCAGTTGTATCCAGTTCTTTGCAACTCCATGGATTATTGCCCACCAGGCTCCTCTGTCCTTGGGATTCTCCAGCAAGAATACTGAAGTGGGTTGCCATGCCCTCCTCCAGGGGATCTTCCCAACCCAGGGATTGAACCCTGAGTCTCTTATGTCTCCTATATTAGCAGGTGGGTTCTTTACCACTAGCACCACCTGGGAAGCCCTTGAGCACAAATATATTTAGTCACTGGCAGTTGAGGAGGGATTGGATCTCTGGCTTGGGAAGGGTGGAAAGCAAGAAGAGGGAAATAGGTGAATGAAAGAGCACCCTCTTCAGGTCCCACTTTGTGATGATGACATTGCACCATCCTCACTCTTAATTAACTTGAGTTCTCCCTATAGGGGAAGACCTGAAAGAGTTGAACAGTTAATTCTCCCTGAACCAAAACCCCACAGCCCTGGAAATGCCCGTTAGAACAACACAGGTCATACTATTGCATAGTTACTTTGGGGTGGTTAATAATTTGTTCTTTTGAGGAATAAGTGATGGATGGGGACAAGTCTGTAATATGTTCTCTTGTAACAGGAGCATGGGAGAACTCCAGAACCCTTTTTGTTACCATTGTGTGGTGCTGAAAAGAGGGTACCTATTTTTTGTGACAACTATTTTTTTTTTGAGGCTTTACTATTTAACTAAAGATCCTCAAATTAATCTTCTCTATACAGTGTTTATACTTTCTTAACTATTTAACAAACTGTTTACAGTTCCTTCTTTAGTTGTAATTTAATTGTTCAGCTTTTGAACTGTGGTGTTGGAGAAGACTCTTGTGAGTCCCTTGGACTACAAGGAGATCCAACCAGTCCATCCTAAAGGAGATCAGTCCTGAGTGTTCATTGGAAGGACTGATACTGAAGCTGAAACTCCAATACTTTGGCCACCTCTGTGGCCAAAGACTCTGATGCTGGGAGGGATTGGGGGCAGGAGAAGAAGGGGGCGACAGAGGATAAGATGGCTGGATGGCATCACGGACTCGATGGACGTGAGTTTGAGTGAACTCCAGGAGTTGGTGATGGACAGGGAGGCCTGGCGTGCTGCGATTCATGGGGTCACAAAGAGTCTGACATGACTGAGTGACCGAACTGAACTGAATAGGTCCTTTGACCTGTCCTTACAGCCTTTTGGTGGCTCAGATGGTAAAGAATCTGCCTGCAATGTGGGAGTCCTAGGTTCGATCCCTGGGTCGGGAAGATCACCTAGAGAAGAGAATGGCAACCCAATCCAGTATTCTTGCCAGGAGAATCCCATAGACAGAGGAGCCTGGCGGACTACAGTCCATGGAGTCACAGAGTTGGATACGACAGAGCAACTAACACTTCACTTTACTAGGAAGCAGAAGAGAATCGCATTGGTGTGGTTAGGGTTAGTTATCTTGGACAGGGTGGACCCAGATGGTAAGTGGAGTTGCCCTACTGAATGAGCAAAACCCTACCCACAGTAGCACATGTATGAACCAGGTCTCTCCCTGTGTGCTGTGACCTCTGTTAATGTGGCCACTGTGCATAGTAAATTATGCGGATGTGGCCAATTCTCTGTTATATGTGACAGACAGACACCCATACACATCTTTTCAAACAAGTTGGTAAATGTAGCCCTTCTACTCTGTATGGGACAGGAAATGGGGAACCTAAGGTAGGGATGTTCAGAGTTTGGCGATAAATATCTTTCTTAATGGGCTTTAAGCAAATTGGTTCCTTGAAGGAGGAAAGATGGAATTTCAGAAGCTCTTTAAAAAAATGAGAGATGGAAATGGAAGGCTGTTCCATACAATTTTATGGCATTTATCTTTCCATCTATCCATCCAACCAATATTTGCCAAGTTCCTGCAGTAATTACTGATAAATCATAAATATATCCAGATGATGCTGGTATAATGCTGAATTGCAACTTGACTAACCACTTTTGTACCCTACTTTCTTTTGGGGCCATCACCTCTCTTTTTGAACCCCTTCCTCACCATAACCTGTGTCTGTTCTATGTCTTGGCCAGTCGTGTATCCACTGCTCTGCCCCTCCTGTGAGTGTGCCTCTAGTGTCACATGGATCGCCTAAAGAGGGCTCTGATATTAGCTGTCTGTGCCTTGTCAGTTCAAATCAAGTCGTGGTGGCTCAAGCCCACCCCGCAGGCAAGTGCTTGACAGCTCTCCTTGTCAGCCCACTGCTGAAAGGCAGGCAGCAGCAGTGAGTGGGAACCAGTAAATTAGCAGTGACGACTACCAGGTTGGGATTTTTTTGTTTAATGCTTAGTGAACTTCACAGTAATTGAATTTAGACTTGGCTTACAGAGTCCGGGGTGAAAGGTTCCACGTGGAGCAGCAGCATCTTCCGGCAGGAGAATGAAAAAGCCTATTGTTCTGAGACCTGCCTGGCTTCCTCTCAGGAACTCTGTGAATGTTTGGAGGCCTGGAATTTCCCACAGGAGTTTTAGGTGCTAGCCAGCCAACGAGAGTGCTGAAGTTCCTTCCTGTGTGAGGGACGGGCACCGGCATGTCTGTGCAAAGAGGAAGCAGTGCATTTTGGGTGATTCCTAGGTGCTGGTCACAAGGGTGGGCTCTATACTCACATTCTCTCATGTCTGCCCACACCATCCTTGGGAAGCAGGTGATGTTGGTGTTATTCTCATTCTTTAGATGACAAAGGTGAGGTTCAGAGTTGCTGAGTAACTTACCAGAACACAAGTAGGGAGTAGGTCCAGGGTTAGAATTTGAGTGCTTCTCACTCTGAAACCAACTCTTTCAACCTAATGCTTCAGAAGAGGGAAGAGAAGCTAGGGAAGTTCAGTTTATCCATCTCTTAAGGGGAAAGTGGGGGTCAGAGTTTTAACTTCAATGGGGACTGCTGTCCAGTGTGTGGAAGGATCTTGGGTGCTGTTTCTTCCAGCCACTCCACTCTTCCTGGTGCACGATGGTGTTCATTCAGTGAAGCCAGCATGCTTGTATTCCTCATTTGGAAATTCTACATTCTGATTGTCAATGTATCCAACATATTAATCAGGATATTTTAGTTGCCACCAGCGTAAGCCTAACCAGATATAGCTTGGGTTTAACATAAATGATACCACTAACATGGTTAGGAAAAAACCAGGGTAACAAGCAAACAAGAGAGATCAGCTGAAGGAGGTGTGGCCTCAGGGCCTGGAGCTGTGGATGCAAAGCCTGGCTGTTCAACTGTTTCTCCTCTCTGTAAGGATCTGATTTTATGTGCCATTATGGACTTAATGTGTCTGTGTCCCTGAATTTCATATACTGAAGCCGTAAATCAACGTGGCTGTATTTGGAGATAATAAGATCTCTCATCTCACACGTTAGTAAAGTAATGCTCAAAATTCTCCAAGCCAGGCTTCAGCAATATATGAACCGTGAACTTCCAGATGTTCAAGCTGGTTTTAGAAAAGGCACAGGAACCAGAGATCAAATCGCCAACATCCACAGGATCATCGAAAAAGCAAGAGAGTTCCAGAAAAACATCTGTTTCTGCTCTATTGACTATGCCAAAGCCTTTGACTGTGTGGATCACAATAAACTGTGGAAAATTCTGAGAGAGATGGGAATACCAGACCACCTGACCTGCCTCTTGAGAAACCTATATGCAGGTCAGGAAGCAACAGTTAGAACTGGACATGGAACAACAGACTGGTTCCAAATAGGAAAAGGAGTACGTCAAGGCTGTATATTGTAACCCTGCTTATTTAACTTATATGCAGAGTACATCATAAGAAACGCTGGGCTGGAGGAAGCACAAGCTGGAATCAAGATTGCCGGGAGAAATATCAATCACCTCAGATATGCAGATGACACCATCCTTATGGTAGAAAGTGAAGAGGAACTAAAAAGCCTCTTGATGAAAGTGAAAGAGGAGCGTGAAAAAGTTGGCCTAAAGCTCAACATTCAGAAAACTAAGATCATGGCATCTGGTCCCATCACTTCATGGCAAATAGATGGGGAAACAATGTCAGACTTTATTTTTTTGGGCTCCAAAATCACTGCAGATGGTGACTGCAGCCATGAAATTTAAAGACGCTTACTCCTTGGAAAGAAAGTTATGAGCAACCTAGATAGCATATTCAAAAGCAGAGACATTACTTTGCCAACAAAGGTCTGTCTAGTTAGGGCTATGGTTTTTCCAGTGGTCATGTATGGGTGTGAGAGTTGGACTGTGAAGAAAGCTGAGCACTGAAAAATTGATGCTTTTGAACTGTGGTGTTGGAGAAGACTCTTGAGAGTCCCTTGGACTGCAAGGAGATCCAACTAGTCCATTCTAAAGGAGATCAGTCCTGGGAGTTCATTGAAGGACTGATGCTGAAGCTGAAACTCCAATACTTTGGCCATCTCATGTGAAGAGTTGACTCATTGGAAAAGACCCTGATGCTGGGAGGGATTAGGGGCAGGAGGAGAAGGGGACGACAGAGGATGAGATGGCTGGATGGCATCACCGACTGCACGGACATGAGTTTGAGTGAACTCAGGGAGTTGGTGATGGACAGGGAGGCCTGGCGTGCTGCAATTCATGGGGTCGCAAAGAGTTGGACATGACTGAGCAACTGAACTGACTGAATTCAAGGAAGTAATTAAGGTTAAATGATGTCATTAGGATAGGGCCTTGAGGTGATCGATTCCTGGCTTGGAAAGATCCCCTAGAGAAGGGAATGGCAACCCTCTCCAGTACTCTTGCCTGGAGAATTCTGTCACAAAGAGTCAGACACAACTGAGTGACACCCATACTTTGCGGTGATAGGAGTAGTGTCCTTGTAAGAAAACACATTAAGGCTTTCTCTCTCTCTCTCTACCTGTTTTCCTCTTTATCTCTGCTCATACACAAAGAAGAGGTCATCTGAGCACCCAGCAAAATGACAGCTATGTACAAGCCAAGGAAAAAAAAAAAAGCCTCTATTTTGACCTTTGACTCCCCAGCCTCCAGAACTTTGAGAAATAAATGTCTGTTTATTTGAGCCACCCAGTCTGTGGCATTTTGTGTTGCAGCCAGAGCAGACACGTGTTGGCTTATTTTCCTTGTCTGTACAGTATTCCCCCAAGTGGCCATCTTTCCTGACCACTAGAGCTCCAGATGGCAATGGCCGCATTTAGCAATATAATGGATAGAGATTGTCATCTGGAGATGGCCTATACCAGTCAGGATCGCTCTGATATCACACACCCATATGCTGGGCCAGTCACTGATTGGGAGGGATGAAATGGAGATTAGATTGTGATTGGTAGGACTGTTACCAGAAAAAGGGGATGAGAACACTGCCAGTGTGGTGTGCATATTAGCTGCTCAGTTGTGTCTGAACCTTTGCTACCCTATGGACTGTAGCCCACCAGGCTTCTCTGTCCATGGGATTCTCCAGGCTAGAATACTGGAGTGGGTTGCCATTTCCTTCTCCAGGGGATCTTCTCACCGCAGGGATCAAACCTGGATCTCCCGCATTGCAGGCAGATTCTTTACTCCCTGAACGATCAGGGAAGCCCTTGCCAGTGTGGGCCTAGAGGTAACCCGGATAATGACGATGCACTGCACCCAGAGGGAGGCACCATTTTGTGCCATTATGGAGGAGCGAGCATTGCTTTTGAAAATTACTCAGAGTGATCACAGTGCTGGCGGTAGTGACTGATAAGCATGATGACTGCCTTTCAAATTGATGACCTGAAGGAAGGCTCAAGATGAATCTGTTTCATGTTGTTGGCATTGCACTGTGTAGCCTCCTCGGGGGGTAACCATTTCACGCTTTCTATGGTGTTTGAATGGGTTTTGGTGGAGCTGCATGTAAGAACAGGGTTGTGATTTTCTAATGGTGAATCAGAAAGAACTGTGCCAGCAATTCCAGCATGGACACAGAGAGGGGACACGTTTGTTGAAGTTGTCTTCCCACCAAAATACCCCCTTCTCCCTCCAGGTACAGTGTAAATCCCTTAGCACGATGCTAAGAATCCCTATTCATAATAGTCCTGCCTCTGAGGCAGGGTGAGCAGAACCTCTCTGGTAAGATGAAAAATCTCTGTGACAGAAGATAAAAATTTGAAAGCCTTTTGTGTCCCCACAGAGCAAAATCCAAATGGAACAAAATCCCAATACCAAAATTGTCCCTGCCACACTAAAATAGGATTATAAACATCTAATTAATGAATTTAATTGACAAACACTGTGCAATATATCCTTCTATTTGCATCATGTCATCATGTTTAAAGGAGTATATATTAGCTAATATTTTAATCATAATTGCTGAATGGAGAAACTGATTACACAGAGTTCCGTTGATTTGCCTAAGGACTCATAACTCAATGAAGCTAATAGCATTGTTGGAAAGAACCTTGAATAGTCTTGCCAGGAACTCTTAACTGTAGCTAGGTCTTTCAAATTCTTTTTTTTTTTTTTTTTTTTAGCTTATGAAAGTAGTAGCAGGTTATAGTTGGAATGCACTGTCTATAATCAGAATTGGTGGTGGATTTTAGCTTTCTAGCATATTAGTTGTGTGATTTTGGGGAAAGTCATCAAGTCTTTGAATCTCAGCTTTCCCATCTGTAAACTCAGAACAATAATAAATACTTCTCAGTCCAGGGTTATTTTGGCCAGGAATTCAAAAGTAGCTTCTTCTGACTAAGAAAATGAGTGAGAGCTGCAAAGCTTTTCTAAAATCTTCTGTGCCCCACCCCCTTTCCCTTTTCTGTCCTTTCCCCCACTTCATCATTGGGTCAAGGAAGACCGTTTGTACATCTCGGTCTTGATTGTGGGTACACAGTTGGCAGTGTGTGGTGACAGAACGATGATACTGTCACAGTTTCAGAGTACATGGCTTTCATATGTATATAGTATTGAGTTGGCCAAATAGTTTGTTTGGGTTTTTCCATATAAGGCAAGCTGCAGTGTTCTTCAGAGGTTACTATTCGTTCTTTTGAGACAACGTGTTTTAAGTCGGTGAATCAGCCTTGAGGTTTTTATCATTTGAGACTGTGATTTTTGTTGTTAGGTTAATAATATAAAGGACACCATTACGAGGGTCAGTCCTGTGATTACAGAGTCAGTATTTCTCAAGGGATAGAGAGTGGGCCTTGTGGTGCTCATCCCTGTCAGCACTTGGTGCTCACCAGTAGGGTGTTCAATACAGCATCCTGGGAACTGTCCTGTGGTTATTCTGCCATCTTTCTGATCTTCCACAGGCTTCACATTGATGGAATGGAGAAGAGTCTTTTATCTTGCGCTTTAAAAAATCTGTAAGAAGAAAAAATAATTCAAGGGAAAAGTGTACAACATAAATGAATCTACTCATTAACTATTATTCCCCCAGTACATGAAATTCTTCCAAGGGCTCTTTTAATTTCTTGTTAGAGTGTCCCTTCCCTTCATGGGTACAACAGATTCTTTTATCTCTGAGGATATTAATAACATATTTAAAATTTTAGGGTTATTTTCCCCTGCGAAGTCTACATTCCTTCTAAGTTATTTTTGTTCATTTATTTTTCTATTTTTCTCCCATTTTAAAGTCTTCCTTTGATCTCTGGTGATCTTTGGTTGCTTGCTTATTGTTTATAGTGAGGGACTGAAGAATACACTGCCTCTGATCCTGTGGGAACTGAGAAACTTGACTTTGAGCTTCACTCCAGAGTGATGTGGGTGAATTATTTTCCTGTGGAACCCCTGATGTCATTTTCTTTAGGTTTTTCCTCAGGTTAGGTCAGCTTCCCAAAGAAATACCTACAAAGCTCCTATCTTAGATAAGAGTCTGGCTGCTGATGCTCCTGTGGGTGGTGCTGGGAGGAGGCTGAAGGTCTCACTATTATAAGCATGTGGTAATTAATCTAAATATATCCATTTGGTAGAGGATACAGGCCTTCAAATGTACTTTGCATACCCCAGTTCAAAGACTGTTTCACACAGAATAAACTTGGAGAGCTTTTTCAGAGCTGGAGAAACACTATTAACCATTGGCTTTGGGGAGGAGGTGGAGATCTAGGACCTAACTGATTCTCAAACAGGGTTCACCCAATCCTTCTCTTATTGGCTTCTCCTCCCTCCCCAACTCTTAGCCTCCTATTCCAAAAGTAGGTGGTGCTTCTTGTTCCTTAGCTTTATAATTCTGCAAGTTAATCTGGGTTTTAGAAGGACAAAATTAGATGATAATTTAATTAACCATCTTACCCAGAGTGCTGTATCATGGGTTTTAATTCTTTATTTCTTTGAATGTATTAAATATTAAGTATATTAATCATTCAATATATTTATACTTGAGAATTCTAATATCTGAAGTCTTCTGGGGCCTGCTTGTATTGATAGTTATTTCTGTTGACTCTTGTCTACAGCGCCTTTTTCCCTTGTGAACTTTGTAAACTTAATTGTGAGTCCATGTTAACTGGAACTTCGAGAGAATTCCTTGAGGCTGATTTGATAGGTGCTTCTGCCAGGGCCCTAGGAGCACTGTCACTTTGGGTTCACTTTAAGTTCTCACTTTCAGACCCTTCTGCCCACACAATGAGAGTAAGGGTTGGCCTGTGGGCACAGATGCCTAACTGCGTGTTTCTGTAGCACAAACTTTCTCTGTTAGCTCTTGTCTAGTGGGTGTGGCCCTTTGAGAGTCCAGCTTCATTAGGGGTCTCCAGTTCAGTTCTCTGTCTGGGGTGGGGCCCAGGTTTTACCTTCTTCTTCTAAAATGTGAAGTTCCTAAACAGAGAGAGCTCTGACCCCCAAGATTGGTGTCTGGTATTTGCGGAGCTGGCTTATTTTGTGGGCTGCCTCTCTGGCTTTATCTCTGGCCTCAGAGAATGTCTCCTGCGTACATGTTCAGATACGCACTTCAGAGTGTGTTTACAAGGACTGGGTACCTGTCTTCTTTTCTCCGCTTCCGCATTGTGTGGATTGAGCAGAGGACGTTAGCTTTGTCTGATGGCTCTGCCTCCTGCTGCCAGGGCTCACCAGCTCAAGTTGCCTGCTACTTGCCAGGCAACTGCTGTAGCAGCCTCCATACCACATCCCCAGCCCCTGTACTCTGCTGCAGACTCCTTATTTCTGTCCCACTCAGAAACCTTTGGGGTTCCCAATTGTGATTCATGTTCCTCTTCTCCATCCTGGCTGTTCCCCTAACATGTCTTGTTCTCTGTTCTTTCATTCTTACAGTGCCCCTTCCTGGGAACACCATTGCTTGCCCACTCTCAAACCCCTCTGTCCCTGCTAATTACCACAATGCCATTCATATTACTATGTGTCAATGTGTCAAATCAGCATGTACACCTTAAATTTATACAGCATATCAAACATATTTCAATAAAAAGCTTAAAAATAGTGAAATCACCCATGAAAAGTGTAAAGATATGAGAACTGTAGCACTAAATAGAGTGCAAAACGGATGTTTGTTTACAGTGTGAAAGCTGAAACAGGAAGGCAGAGCTTTGGCTTGTTTGGCCTCCGGCAGAAATGGATTTGAGTGACTCAAATTGCATCCCATTCGTACCCCTGTCCACAGATGACCGTGAAACTGCCACAAGTATTTTCTTTTTATTGAAGTATAGTTGACTTACGATGTTGTGTTTCTGGTGTATAACAAAGTGATTCAGCTATACATATAAATACATATGCGTTTTTCTATTGTTTTCCAATATAGTTTATTTCAGGATATTGAATCTAGTTCCCTGTGATGTATAGTAGGATCTTGCTGTTTATCTATTTT
The DNA here is from genome assembly GCF_014754425.2 of Oryx dammah. NCBI lineage: Eukaryota > Metazoa > Chordata > Mammalia > Artiodactyla > Bovidae > Oryx > Oryx dammah. The sequence goes on from NW_024070185.1 coordinate 53,638,844, forward strand.
ATATGTAATAGTTTGCATGTGATAATCTCTAATTCCTAATCCATGCCTCCCCTTCTCCCTTTGTAACCAAAAGCCCGTTCTCTATGTCTGTGAGTCTGTTTCTGTTTGGTAAATAAGTCTGTTTCATATTTTCAGTCCCATATGTAAGTGATAGCATATGGGTATTTGGGTATTTGTCTGATTTACTTCACTTAGTATGATAATCAGTAGGTCCATCCCTGTTGCTGGAAATGGCATCATTTCATTCTTTTTTTTTTTTAATGGCTATTATCTAATTGTATGTTTGTACCACTTCTTTATCCATTTATGTTGCTTCCATATCTTGGGTATTGTCACTAGCGCTGCAGTGAACACTGGGGTGCAGGTATCCTTCAGATTATGTTTTTCTCCAGATTAATGACCAGGAATGGGATTGCTGGATCACACGATAGTTCTACATTTAGTTTTTAAGGAACCTCCATACTGTTTTCCATAGTGGCTGCATCAATTTACATTCCCACCAACAGTGCAGGAGGGTTCCTTTTTCTCTACATTCTCTCCAGCATTTATTGTTTGTGGACCTTTTACTAATGGCCATTCTGACTGGTGTGAGGTGATACTTTGTTGTAATTTTGATGTGCATTTCTCTAATAATTATGAGTGCCGCAAGTATTGATTTTGTAGTTACAAATTAATTGAATTTGCAAATATGGAATCTACAAATCACGAGGATAGTTTGTAACCTACTTGATAACAGGCTGTATGTCCTACTGTTTGCCTATTTCTAGTGCTTAGCATATGGTGAATAATAGATAATTGTGGAATAAATAAAGAAGGGAAGCTTAAGAAAACCAACACTAAAAACCCTTGGTTCTAATCTCTCCTTAACATTTCTTCCTTCATGGGTGCCCAACTGGATTTCTCCACTTGGCATGTCTTCGCTTTACCTGCCCCATTTGGCTATTCTATATCTTAACCAACCTTCATGACTTGATTCTAAGAACACCTCCTGCTGGGAGCCTGACTTGATTCTCCCACTAAAAACAAGCTCTCCCCTGACACTTTGTAAGTTCTACTTCCCTTTTTGTGCCATTTCAAAGTAGTACAAACATTTTTGCATGTATACCTTCAAATTCTATTGGCTGGGAGGTTAAAAAAATGTTCAAGGGAGATTCAGAAAAATGTATTATCTTAAATACTTTAAAAATCAAATGAAATTAATAATATAAAGCATGTTTAGTATTTAACTTTGTTTAAATATGTATTTAACAGTCAATTGTTTAAAAACTTACTTATAGGAAAATATACAAAATTTAAAAGTAAAGCTCCCTGAATCGTTAAGTATATACCTCTGTAGCCCCAACTCAGATGAAGACAGAAAATTTCCATCATTCCAAAAAATTTCCAGTCATGTCAGTAACCTCCTCCCTCCCACCTCAAGGTAACCACTTCAATGGAAAATACAAGAGTTAAAAATCTCATCTCAGCGTCTCTTTCTTTGAGCTGTTGAGTTTATTTATTTTTGTAGTTGTTACTAAAACATTTGGATTTGTTCTACTGTATAGTAATTTTGTGTTCTCTATTTACTTTGCTTCTATTTTAAAATCACTTTCTCCCTTATTTTAGTCTAACTTGTTTGCTCTTTGAGGCTTAGAGATGCTATTTCTATTCTTTTGATGAAACAACTGTCACATCCATACTTTGATTAAAGCTAAGAATCAGTATCTCTATATTCTTCTCCAAAACTGTAAGATCTTAGAATTCTTTAATTTCAATATCTTCCCTGTATTCTTTCATATTTATATCTAGCTTAGTTTTCACTTTAAGAAAAACTCCTAGAATTAGTTAATATTCTTGACTTTTACCATCCATTCATGCTTAGATTCTAACTTTTTAAAAACTGATTTATTTGTTCATTGATGCTTCTCACATCTTCCTCCGTATGTTTAGAACCAGTTTTCTTCTCACTCATGTACATCCTTTCATATTTCTCTCAGGAAACATCTGTGAGTAGGAAACTCTCATATTTTTAAATGAAAATGTTTGTTTTACTTTCACTTTTGAGGGAGAGTTGAGACATCTAAATTGACAGTTTCTTTTTCTCAGTATCAGGCCAGTGGAAGCTTTTTTGTTTCTGTTTTAATTTTAATTTCACAGATGGAGCAGCCTTTCAAGACTCAGAGCATTTTCAAGGTGATTGTTTCTGGCTCTGGTCAAAATGCATCCAAAGCCATGCTTTTGTCCGTGGGGTGGCCTTAAAAAGAAACTGGCCCTTTTGCCCTTGGACCCACATCTTTTCTGAGAGCTTTGTGGCCCACCATAGCGCCACCTTACTGTTTTGGGATTGAATAGCTTTACAGATTGTGCAGAGAGTGTGGTTGCTGTGTCCTTTCATGTCAGCTCTGCCCAGCATGTTTCTGAATGTGTCTGTCATGCTTTCATCCCTGTTGCTTTTTCTCACATTTGCTTTACCTGCCTAACCCCTGAAGGCATCTGAGTTTATCCTGTTGAGGAGCACAGGCTCAGTGATGTGGCCTTAGTGCTTAGTTGCTCTGAGGCATGTGGGATCTTCCTAGAGCAAGGATCAAACCTGTGTCCCCTTCATCGGTAGGTGGATTCTTAACTCCTGGACCAGCAGGGAAGTCCCTCATTGCAGTATCTTGTAGGCATCTACTCTATGTAAGATGTTGGGGATAAAGCAGTGAATGAGAGAGGTGCAAATCCCTGATCTTGTGTAGCTTACATTCTAGTTTGGGGAAGCATGCAATAAACAAATAGGATATATTGTTTCAGTTAGTGGTGACTGCTAAGGAAAAGAGTAAGTCAGGGAAGTGGGGTGCAAAGTGCTGAGGTTGGGGTGGTTGCTAGTTTAAATAGGTTGTCAAGGAAGGCCTTCCTGATAGAGTAACACTGGAGCAGAAACCTAAGGCTAGGGGTGAGCACACCTTGCAGGAACCTGAGGGAGGAGCCTTCATGGTAACAAGGGAACACTAAGTGCACAGACCCTGAGGCAGGAACCTGAAGACTGATGTCACTGGTGTCAGAGTCAGGGCGAATGGCTGCACATGAAGTCAGAGAGGTAGCCATGCCAGGCTGACAGAAGCTATTAGAAGGCGAAATGGAAAAAGAAGTCTTGGTGCTTCAATATAGGAAAATATACTCTCATGAAATATTTGACACCTCAGGGTAAAAGTAAGTTTTACCTGAACCATCATTCAAACTAGGAAAACAAAGCCTTGAATGATGGTTGAAGATCACTGATGCCCTATTTCATCTCAGCCACTTGAGTTTTTCAAAGCAGGTGGATGTACTTAAAATCTAATCAAAAGGAACTTGAGAAAAGTGGTCTTGCTACCTCTTAGGAAGAGTAACTTGAATAAGTTTATTAAAAAGCACTGTTTTATTTCATGAGACTGTTAGTATGTGGCCTTAAGTGTCCATTATTTCTTATTTTTCTTTTGCTCACCATGAGAGCCTGTTTTGGGGGATGGACTGATGACCAAGATTTAATTACTATTTGAACAATGTTACATAGATGTTTTAGTCCATTTGGACTGCTATAGCAAAATACCAGAGACTGGCTTATAAACACAGAAACTTATTTCTCACAGTTCTGAAAGCTTGGGAGTCCAAGATCAAGGTGCCAGCAGATTAGATACTTGGTAGAACCTATTTCCAGGTTGACAGACACCCATCTTTTTACTGTGTCCTCACATGGCAGAAGGAGCAAGAAATCTCTCTGGGGTGTCTTTTATAAGGGTACCAGTGCTATTCATGATGATTATACCCTCATGACCTAGTCACTGTCAAAGACCCTACCTCTAAATGCTCTCACATTGAGGGTCAGATTTTCAAAATTGGAATTTTGGGGTGACAAACATTCAGTATATAGAAATATAATTGTTTATAGTCATGGAATATGGAGAAGGCAATGGCACCCCACTACAATACTCTTGCCTGGCAAATCCCATGGACAGAGGAGCCTGGAAGGCTGCAGTCCATGGGGTCGCTGAGGGTCGGACACGACTGAATGACTTCACTTTCACTTTTCACCTTCATGCATTGGAGAAGGAAATGCCAACCCACTCCAGTGTTCTTGCCTGGAGAATCCCATGGATGGGGGAGCCTGGTGGGCTGCTGTCTATGGGGTCGCACAGAGTTGGACATGACTGAAGCTACCTAGCAGTAGTAGAAGCAGCAGTCATGTAATATATGCATGATTCTGTTCTGCTGTTAATATACCATATTTTACTCTACTATTGCCTCATAATAACTGTTTTCTTTTCCATGTTGAACATCTTGGAATCTGAATTATGACAAGCTCAGGGAATCTCAGTGGTGAGAATTTCTTTTCTCTGCTGCTATTGATGATATTGATAATGATTATCTATTATCTTTTGTTTAACTACCATCTACCTAGGTGTTCCACAGAGTGTTAGATACACACACACACACACACTTGATTTGAATTTACTGTATCATTAGTAAATGCTTGGACATGCATAATGAAACTTAAGAAGAAAAATGTATCAAACAGATTAAATAAACCATATGCTAAGTTGGTAAAAATCAACCTTAAGAGAATACCTGTTCATTTTCCATATTTATCTGCTTGAAAAATTTGTGGGAGATTCACTCTTATTCATATATTTTTCAAGTTACTGTCTAATGTTTTCTGAAGCTCATCATAGAAAAAAGCCAGTTGGTACAATTCTTAAAAGTCTCTCTTCCTCCTGTTACAGAGAAGGAATGCCAATTCATTTAATTTGTGCCCAGAAGGAACATTGTGTTTAAGAAAATACAGACAGAAGAATGAAGGTGTGAAAGTGGCTGTGAACCAGTTTCAAAGGAATCTGGTCTACTTCTGTCTGATTCAGTTCAGAAGTAATCATAATTTAAGTGTGCACTTGTAAGGTGGACTCATTTTCAAGTGGCTTAAAGTCTTGTTTATTAGGTTAAGGTATGATTCATGAAGAAAGAGCCATGTATCAGAAAATAAAGTCAGATGATACAGTGAATGTAAGAGACTTAGGTTCTGTCAGAAGAGAGGAGGAGAAGCCCTGAGTGGGTTGGAGTGCTCAGGGAAACAGGGTGGACGTGAGCAGGACTCCGTGGGTGCCCAGTAGTTTGATGGTCACAGAGCGGGGAAGGGCACAGTGCGAGTGAGCAGAACATAAAAAAGGCCTCAGGCAGGAATGAATACGACATATTTAGGCAACAGAAAGGAAATCAGTTTGATTGGAGTGGAGAATTCTGGTCATTGGAGGAGGATGAGAAGAAAGTAAGTGATTAGAATATAATTTGGGGACAGATTGAATCAAATTGAAGAATTGGGATTTTAGAAAAGGAGGATTTTTGGATTGACTTGAGTGAAACTGATAGAATATATAGCTCCAGAAATTTTCTTGTTTCACTTTTCCATGAGAAAACTGGGGAAAAAATTGCCAGGATCAACTTTTCAGAGCTCTGGAAATTAAACAAAAGCTTGTAGCAATCTGAGGAGCATTTATTCAAGAAAACTGGCTGAATCTCAGCAAGAACAGTGATCATTGTGGCATTGAATTTGCCTTATTCCTGTTCCCCTCACTTGAACTTTGTGGTGAGTTTAAAGCCAGCAGCCCACAGTCACACTGAAAACCTGTTACCCAGGAAACCACCAAAGGGCACAGAAGGGAGCTGGAGTTCTTTCAAAGCCTTATTTCTAGAAAATTGTTATCTGACTTGTCTGGCAGTTCCCTAGAGCACCCCACTTAAGGCTCTCTTTATTTGTTCTGACTCAAAGCTCATTTAGTAATAAGTTATTTTCCAAGGGCATTTGTCAAAAGTATCTTTAGTTTAGCTTTGAGGATCCCTGAAGTGGGGATAATAGTTAGGGCAAAAAAAAAAAAAAAAAGTAGCCAAATGCTGAAAAGAAAAAGTTGAGGAATGATATCTCATCAGGATTTTGAAAAACTTTGATGTATTCTTGGGAATCTGTAAGGCCACACACAGATGTGGGCTGTGTGCCTGCTGAGGGATCTACACACCAATAGTGAAGGCCCAAGAAGTCGCTATACTCTCACTCTGGCAGACCTTGAGGCTCTGGAAGTGAAGGCTAAGGCAGAGTTGTCAGTTACCTTGCTGAGAGAAGAAGTCATGCCCCTGGGACACTGAAAACTGTAAAGCATTATTGAAAGAAGTTAAAGAAAATGTCAATAAATGGAAAGGCATCCTATGTCACAATGAGGTACCATTTTATACTCACTAAGATGTGGGAAAAGATATGGAGAATTTAGAACCCTCATGTGTTGCTGGCAGGAATCCAAAATGATGTAATCACTTTGACAATCAGTTTGGCAGTGTCTTAAATGATTGAAAATAGATTTACCCTATAACCCAGCAATTCCGCTCCATGGTAATATCCAAGAGAAATAAAAACATACACTTACATAAAAACTTGTACATAAGTATTAATAGTTTTATTTAAAGTAGCCAAAAAGTGGATATAACTCAAGTTTCCATGAAGTCATGAATGGATAAGTACAATGTGGTATAGCCATAACACAGAATATTATTCAGGCATTAAAATGAATGAAGTATTTATACATGGTAACCATGCATAAACTTTGAAAACATTATGCTGAGTGAAAGAAGCCAGATAAAAAAGGCCACAGATGATATGATTCCATTTATGTAAAATGTTTTAAAGGCAAATTCAGAGAGACATAAAGTATATGAATTTTTCAAGGGAGGGGAAATGGTAGTGACTGCTAATTGGTGTGGGATTTCTTTTCTGGGGTTAAAAATATTCTGTAATTAGATAGTGGTGATGATTACACAACTTTGTGAGTATAAGATGCAGGGAATACCATGGTTTGTAAGTGGATATTTTATGTAATATGAGATGTGTGAGCTATACTGCATAAAAAAGTAGAGGAATCTTTGAAGCCTTTTCAACACCAAAAGAGTATATACCTGCCTAAATAAGTAGCTAATAGTGATAATTGAAGTCAGAGCCCAAAGAGATTAGAATCAGGAGAATACCAGTTAGAAAATAAGATTGCATTCTGGCAAAAGAGCACTCGACCAGGAGTCCAGATGATAAGTTATTTATAAGATTTTCTGCTCACAATCTTCTAGTATCAGTGCTTGGCCATGAAACATGTCAAATATATTTTTATTGAACTTTAAGTCGAAAGGCCTGTGTTGTAATCTCTAGGGGTGTGTGTGTGTGTGTGAGAGAGAGAGAGAGAGAGAGAGAGAGAGAGAGAGAGACTTCGTATATTGCAACACTGCAACACAGTGGTTAAGTTTCCTTCTCTAGAAAATAGAGAATCTTTTTGGTAAGAGGCAAATTATATCCATGTTTAAGAATATGATTTTTTAAAAGTCCCATTTATTTATGCAAAGTACTCTCAATGATAAGCACAACAGTAACAATGGTGTCAATTGAATAATAAAGGAGGCTGTACATTGGTAACTCCAGCTCTGGCAGTTTGGCTTGCCATTGAAGATTGTTTTCTTAGAAGTGAAAGTTTCTGCTTTTTTCCAGCTTCAATATTATCTAGTTGACTTTACATACATTTTAATGTGTATCTTATATATTGGATATTGGATAATGTATAATGGGTATTATAAATATATTGGTTATAATATATACTGTCCAATGTATGTTGTATATTAGCTAATATATATATTTATATATGTTTTGTATTATATTTTGTATTATATAATTATATGCATACATAGATATGCTATGAAATTTAGAGAACTAATGCTTTGTTTAAATTGGGTAAGAGTCTTATCAGTACTATTTAGAGATGCCCACATATTGAATGTGTTCCTGATTTTTTTTTTAATATGAAAATATAAAAAGCCCCTCTAAGAATAGGAAGCCAGTTTGGGGAATGAAACTTCCTCTCTTGCTTAGAGGGTTGTGTTTTCCTATGCAAATACAGCAAAGCCCAGAAATTAGCAGTGACTGCTAAATTAACACACTTGAAGAGCTTGGCTGCTTCTAATAGGCAGTCAAATGGTCTTGTTACATTGTAATGGTGCCAAGTTAATTGAAGTGATTACTGTTGCTCATGAGCAGCCTTTTTGAAGTAGAAGTCTTTTAAATTATCTATAGACGTTAAATGTCAGACACTATTGTGTAATTATACTTTGTAAATGCTGAATGTCATAAGGCATCATAGGTAATTGAGGTTTACAGAGAAGAGCTTTTTCTAAACCTAATTGGGCATCAACTCTTTGTCACTTTTTCTAAATCTAATTGGGCATCAACTTTTTTTTTGCCAGGGGACACTCCACTGCCTCACAGCTTCCCTTTCTTCCCCACCTTCTCCTACTAGACTTACTCATGGGGCCCCACATGTCATGATGGTTCCAAATCATTGAGCTTAAACACCTCTCTGACTGTATCATCCTCTGGGATCTTTGGGGTTGCTATACTTGTTTGGAATATCACAGGATGAACCTTTCTGGAGAGCCAGGTGTGGCTATCTGATGGCAGAAGGGGACCATTTCAGTGGAATATTAAGTCCTTTGAAACCTCGGAGTAGTCCCCAGTATTCGATGTGTTCTGGGATTTGTTGTCATTGTGTGTGTGTGTGTGTGTGTGTGTGTATGATTTGGAGAAATTTCTTTTCATGATATTAGTAATAGAGGTTTTCATGGTCCTCTATGGAAATTTCACAGTGCAAGTACCATCCATATTTTGTCCTGTTGTTTTTATTTCTTAGGTCATATTAGAATACATGCTAGGATTCCAATTTTAAAAGAATTACTAGAAAGCCATTTTCTTCTTGGCTGTTGTAATAGGGATGTTTATTATGAACCAAACTTTGGAAACTTCAGATGTCTTGCCTGTGTAAGTCATACACTGGGAGTGACCAAACAGGCAGATTAGACTTTAGAATACAGACATCAAGGTGGCCTGCAGTTGGCTGTGCATGTTCCAGCTGGGCTCACTGGGAATACTGTCTCAATTTCTGACATCGTGGCAGGTAAGAAATTACAAAAAGGCATTCTTACTGCATAATTCTTAATACATGTGTTCAGTTGGTCACCGGGTTTTATTAAATAAAACTGTTATTATCTCACTGTGATTTTATGACAGGGCCCTCATTGTGTGCTTTCAGCAGGTAGCAATTTATGCAAGTCCTGGCTTATTTGTAAAGCTATCTTTATCTGTGCTTTCTTTTTTTTTTTAAAGCTTTCATTATTCTCTATGATATATTGAATTCTGATTAAAGTGTTTTCTGTCCCATACAAGGAGACTTTGGGAGAATTGTCAGTGCATATAATAAAAAGAGTGTGTGGATACTTTCAACGCTGTGAATAAAGAGGACTCAAGTCAAGTCGTGCTGAGTGTGTTTCAGAGGGTTTGCTGGTTTCTGGAGGTGGATGCAGAGATGCTACATAGATACTCTGAATGGTCAGGCCTTATTACAATCTTCAAAAATGCATTCTTATTCTTTGATTTTTTTCATTGTTATGTTGAAAAGGCAAATTAAATGGATACTTTTTACACATTACAAGTAGTGTTCAATACTTGTTGGAAATAACACTAAGCCGTAAGTGTAATTTTTCTAGCATCACTTTTGAAGATGGCTTTTATGATGTGCCTGTTGAAGAATCAGGTTCAAGGATATTATTAAAGTTGTTCAACAATTTAAAGCGATAATATGCAAGGTGCCAGACAAAATGTTGAATTAGACATGGTTTTGCACAATGAGCATGTGCGCCTCTTCTCATTTTGTTTCCCTTCTGAACAAATTCTATCCCTCTTGATAAAGGTCTTACCCCCGTGGCTTGGTAGTCTTGCCATTGCTCCAGGCATAACAGGGTGACTTAAACTAGAGGCCAAACATTGTCCTTACTGATGTGCTGTCAATGGCTCAGGTATGCAGGCACTCAGGATTAGCCACAATTTTAAAGAACTGTTCAGTTCTCTTATACTTCTCTGCTGTTGCTGCTGCTGCTGCTGTCGCTTCAGTCGTGTCTGACTCTGTGCAACCCCATAGACGGCAGCCCACCAGGCTTCCCCGTCCCTGGGATTCTCCAGGCAAGAACACTGGAGTGGGTTGCCATTTCCTTCTCCAATGCATGAAAGTGAAAAGTGAAACTGAAGTTGCTCAGTTGTGTCCGACTCTTAGTGACCCCATGGACTGCAGCCTACCAGGCTCCTCCGTCCATGGATTTTCCAGGCAAGAGTACTGGAGTAGGGTGCCGTTGCCTTCTCTGTTATACTTCTCTAACAATTCTCAAATAAACTCAACAAAGTAGAACTCTTCCTTGTGCAATAGCTGTGAATAGAAGCTCTGCTGGACCTTATTCATCTAGCTGAAGATCCAGGGAGCACATCAGGAAAGTAACCATCACTGGCTGCTCTTCATGCTCCAAGGACAGGGTTAGCATTCTCAAGGTCAAGTGCGCTGGCCTCATGAGGGTGGTCATCAATGTTATTCATCACTTGTAGTTCTTTGTCCTCAGGCACAAGGTGGGCTTGTGTTTACTTGTGGTTGGATTGGGGTCATATGACTAATTTTGGTTTATGAGTTGTGAGTAGAAGTGATATGTGGCATTTTCACACTGAAACATTCAGTTGCCATTGGGCAATCACCTCTTTATAGAGTCCTTGTGCTGCTTGTAATTGTAACTGGTATATTTGAGATGGTGCTTGTTCTGTTAGCCAGATCTAAGAAACCTGGAGCAGAGTCTGCTATTACTGGACATGTAGAATGAATAAGAAATAATATTTGTTGTGACTGGGCTTTTCCTTATTGCAACATAATTTAGCCTACCTGACTGATATACTACCATTAGTTCATATACTTACTTAGGACCTGTATCAGGAATCACAAATGTGATTGCCCTTGAGACTCAATATAAGTGATTGAGGAGGGTGGGATATAAGAAAAGACAGTGACGTGATTTGTTTGCATGCTGAACATACCAATGTATGCACTGGTTTTTTAAAGGCTTATATTCTCTATTCAGTTTTTTGAAACAAGTAGCCTTTGTAGTCTATCTTTTAATCTGTCTCCTGTGATAGATTGATAGGCCCAGCAGCCATTTCTCTATTAGTTGTAAAATAGCAGTCTAACAGTAGAAGCAGTGTCAGACTTTATATTTTTGGGCTCCAAAATCACTGCAGATGGTGACTGCAGCCATGAAATTAAAAGACGCTTACTCCTTGGAAGAAAAGTTATGACCAATCTAGACAGTATATTCAAAAGCAGAGACATTACTTTGCCGACTAAGGTCCATCTAGTCAAGGCTATGGTTTTTCCTGTGGTCATGTATGGATGTGAGAGTTGGACTGTGAAGAAGGCTGAGCACCGAAGAATTGATGCTTTTGAACTGTGGCACTGGAGAAGACTCTTGAGAGTCCCTTGGACTGCAAGGAGATCCAACCAGTCCATTCTGAAGGAGATCAGCCCTGGGATTTCTTTGGAAGGAATGATGCTAAAGCTGAAGCTCCAGTACTTTGGCCACCTCACGTGAAGAGTTGACTCATTGGAAAAGACTCTGATGCTGGGAGGGATTGGGGGCAAAAGGAGAAGGGGACGACAGAGGATGAGATGGCTGGATGGCATCACGGACTCGATGGACGTGAGTCTGAGTGAACTCCAGGAGTTGGTGATGGACAGGGAGGCCTGGTGTGCTGCGATTCATGGGCTCGCAAAGAGTCAGACATGACTGAGCGACTGAACTGAACTGAACTGAGTATGACAATAAATGTGTGGGCTTCTCTGGTGGTTCAGTGGTAAAAAATCTGCATGATAATGCAGGAGATATGGGTTTGATCCCTAGGCTGGGAAGATTCCCTGGAAGAGGAAATGGCAACCCATTCCAGTATTCTTGGCCTGGAAAAATCCCATGAACAGAGGAGGCTGGTGGGCTCTAGTCCATGGGGTCATAAAGAGTTGGTCATGGCTGAGCACAGCACAGCATATGACAAGAAATGACCTCTGACACTCAGTTGAAGTGTTGGGAGCACCACAAGCGGGGTGGTGACTACAGCAGATTGGACCACACAAAACCCATGTGAAAGAGGCAGCTGGTTTTATTTATCCCAAGGCAGTTTCTGGCCTGCAGGAATGTAAGCACAGAATTCCTGGTTTTTAAGGTTTTCCAAGAGAAGTTTGGAGTTCAGATTTTACGTGACATGTTCTAATTTTGAATTAATGGTCAATTAAAAAATAATTCTGACGGATAAAAAAATATATCCTAAGGTCAGTACTTGATAAACCTTGATCTATGTTCCCCACAGCTTTTGGGGAATCTTCATTTGAAGAGATTATATCTTCGACACAGGGCAAGCATATATGAGTTGACAATGTAATGAGGACAGAATAATAAGTAATCAGGAAATAATTGTTGGTTTCTTCCTATTTGTTAAATATTATGTTAGGTGCTATGAGAGATACTGAAAGAACATAAAGGATTGGTCCTGACTTTGGGAAACTCAGTCTAGTTGGGGAAAAATATTAAAAGAAACAATATAAATAACACAAAAAGAAACAAAAGAAACTGTATTAGGGCTCTCCAGAGAAACAGAGATATCTATATATCTTTCAGGTATATCTTTCTAATATCTCTGATAATCAGAGATATCTATATATCTTTATGGATGTGTGTATATATATATGTATATATATATACACGTATATGTTTCTATATCTATGTTTCTATATTTACTTACATATGTGTGCATATATATATATCTAAAATATATATCTATCTAGAACATACACATGCAAGGAGATCAAACCAGTCAATCTTAAAGGAAATCAGTCTTGAATATTCATTGGAAAGACTGATGCTGAAGCTTAAGCTCCAGTACTCTGGCCACCTGATTTGAAGAGCTGATTCACTGGAAAAGACCCTGATGCTAGGAAAGATAGGAGGCAGGAGGAGACAGGGACAACAGAGGATGAGATGGTTGGATGGCACCATCAACTCAACAGATATGAATTTGAGCAAGTTCTGGGAGCTGGTGAAGTACAGATAAGTCTAGCGAACTATAGTCTGCTGCTGCTGCTGTTGCTGCTGCTGCATCGCTTCAGTCGTGTCTGACTCTGTGCGACCCCGTAGACGGCAGCCCACAAGGCTCCCCCATCCCTGGGATTCTCCAGGCAAGAATACTGGAGTGGGTTGCCATTTCCTTTTCCAATGCATGAAAGTGAAAAGTCAAAGTGAGGTCTCTCAGTCGTGTTTGACTCTTAGCAACCCCATGGACTGCAGCCTACCAGGCTCCTCTGTCCATGGGATTTTCCAGGCAAGAGTCCTGGAGTGGGGTGCCATTGCCTTCTCCAGAGCTATAGTCTATGGGGTTGCAAAGAGTTGGACATGACTGAGCGACCGAACAAGAACACACACACACATATCTAGAAAGGGATTTACTATAGGCATTGGCTCAGTGTTATGGAAGCTGAGATGTCTTACTGTCTGCCGTCTGCAAGCTGGAGACCCAGAAAGAGCAGTGGTATAGTTTAAATACCTAAGAGCCAGGGACCCAGTGATATAGTTTTCAGTCTGAACCTGAGGACTCTGAGGACCTCTGGCACTGAGGACAGAAGATCAGTGTTCCAGCTCGTTCATTCAAGCAAAGAATAAATTCAGCCATCCCCTGAGTTTGCATCCATTCAGGCCTTCATCTGACTAGATGATGGCTACCCACCATGGGGAGGGCTGTCCTCTTACTCAGCTTACCAATTCAAACATTGATCTCTTCTGGACACATCATCAGAGGAACACTCAGAGTAGTGTAGACACACCCAGAAATAATGTTTAACCAGCTATTGGAGTATCCTGTGGCCCAGTGAAATTGACACAGAAAATTAACCATGACAGACACTGCCTAAGAGTGTATGGTTAACGGCCACCCTGTAGCTAATATGTGATAGGAGATGAGAAAAGGAAGGTGGGTGCGAGTGGAATAGTCATAGGAGGTGTGGAGGGAAAAGTGGGGTTTGAGTAGAAAGTTGAAGAGTGGGTGGGAAAACTGATGGGGTAGGGAATAGAGGATTTTGCATGTGAAGATGATGACACTTGAGGGGCACAAAACAAGGAGAGGGATGCTCACCTAAAGTAGAGAGTACCCAGGGAAGTGGGAGGTGCATGGCTGGAGAGACTTGAGTTGCAGGGTGCCACATTAAGAAGGACCTTAAAAGTCAGGCAAAGGCATTGATCATGGACACTCAGAGGCAGAGGCTCATTCCTGCAAGCAGGAGATCAAGAGGAGACTAGAGACTGGAGTTGAGGCCAGGATGTAGAGTCAAGGCCAGCTCTGTCTCTGGCAAACATGAGCTATGTGGCCAGGGACAAGCTGTCTAACATCTGTTGTCACTTGTTTTCCTGTATGTGAGATGAACCACATCAGTGTTGGACTCATACATTAAGCCTCTTAAAAATGAAAGTGATTAGGCCCCTAGTCCCCAGTGTTCTGAGGATGGGGATTTTGAGTGATTCTACAGAGTTTGGACACATGCTAGCATCAGGAAGTGCTGGGCTGACACTATGGAAGATAGTATGGAGATTCCTTAAAAAACTAGGAATAAAAGTACCATATGACCCAGCAATCCCACTCCTAGGCATATACCCTGAGGAAACCAAAATTGAAAGAGACACATGTATCCCATTGTTCGTTGCAACACTATTTACAATAGCTAGAACACAGAAGCAACCTAGATGTCCATTGACAGATGAATGGATAAAGAAGTTGTGGTACATATGCACCATAGAATATTACTCAACCATAAAAAGGAACACATTTGAGTCAGTTCTAATGAGGTGGATGAACCTAGAACCTATTATACAAAGTGAAGTAAGTCAGAAAGAGAAAGATAAATATCGTATTTTAATGCATATATATGGAATCTAGAAAAATGGTACTGAAGAATTTATTTATAGGGAAACAATGGAGAAACAGACATAGAGAATAGACGTATGGACATGAGGAGAGGGGAGGAGAGGGTGAGATGTATGGAACGAGTAACATGGAAACTTATATTACCATATGTAAAATAGATAGCCAACAGGAATTTGCTGTATGGCTCAGGAAACTCGAACAGGGGCTCTGTATCAACATAGAGGGATGGGATGGGGAGGGAGATGGGAGGGAGGTTCAAAAGGGAGGGGATATATGTATACTTATAGCCATGAAATTAAAAGATGCTTACTCCTTGGAGGGAAAGTTATGACCAACTTAGATAGCATATTCAAAAGCAGAGACATTACTTTGCCAACAAAGGTCTGTCTAGTCAAGGCTATGGTTTTTCCAGTGGTCAGGTATGGACGTGAGAGTTGGACTGTGAAGAAATCTGAGTGCTGAAAAATTGATGCTTTTGAACTGTGGTGTTGGAGAAGACCCTTGAGAGTCCCTTGGACTGCAAGGAGATCCAACCAGTCCATTCTAAAGGAGATCGGTCCTGGGTGTTCTTTGGAAGGAATGATGCTAAAGCTGAAACTCCAGTACTTTGGCCACCTCATGCGAAGAGTTGACTCATTGGAAAAGACTCTGATGCTGGGAGGGATTGGGGGCAGGAGGAGAAAGGGACGACAGAGGATGAGATGGCTGGATGGCATCACTGACTCGATGGACGTGAATCTGAATGAACTCCGGGAGTTGGTGATGGACAGGGAGGCCTGGCGTGCTGCAATTCATGGGGTCGCAAAGAGTTGGACATGACTGAGCGACTGAACTGAACTGAACTGAACTGATAGCTGATTCATGCTGAGGTTTGACAGAAAACAGCAAAGTTCTGTAAAGCAATTATCCTTCAATTTGAAAAAAAAAAAAAGAGAGAGAAGAAGTGCTGGGTTAAGAGATGCAGGGATTGGCCAAAAGGAGGGCACTGAGCCCACCTTAAGCTGATGAGAAATACAAAATCAGGGCTGTGGGGGGGTTTGTCATTGGCATTGCCGGTTGTACTAGAGGAAGAGACAACCAGGTCTGATTTCTGACCTGTCCCCTCCCCATCCAGGCCAGGGTAACCTACCTACTTACGTTCTCCTCTGCGTGGCTTCTGCTAATCTAGCTCAAAGATCTTAATTGGGGCCACTCTGAGGTGTACTCTTGTGCAAAACATGTTTATTGTCTGTGTTAGTTGTACTTCCAAGTCACATGGCCATCTCCACTTGTGTCCAGTGCTTTTTTGGTTTCTGGTCCTAGATGTCCAGGTTGCAGTAAATATGGAAACAGAACCTCCAGCAATGATTGGCAGAAGATTAGCCATCTCCCAAGTTGAGGCCTGAATTCTGAATTAATTTTCTCCTGCATTCTTCTTCCACAGATGCCATCCTTTTCAGCATTCTCCATCTTAGAATCAACTGTGTTTGTGTCCTTGACTGGAACATATTCCACTGTGTTGTCAGAGATTTCTGTCTCCCATGCATGATTGCTAAAATCAGAAAAATCAAAATTATATCTGATAGCTGTGCAGTCCCTAAGGGGCAGAAAAAAGACTGTGCTTAAGGCAGAAGGTGCTAATCCATTGTAATAGCTGCTTGCCAGAGCTGTTGTAGTCAGTGTTTACTTTTGTCAGAAGAAGGAATAAGGTAAAACACGTGGGAGAAGTTTCCAGCACTGAGAAACTAGTGCTAAATTAAGATGCAAACAACACGTCCTGAGGTTGGAAAACAATTTAGGGAAAAGAAGCAATAGGTAAATATGGTTTGTTACATTGATAAATAGGATTTGGCCGCCATCCAAAGTTTGCCATTCATTTGAAGCCAAAAAATGCCTTTTGATTTGACAGAGTAATTTCATGCACGCTAGTGGATGGGTCCTCCAAGGTGGGCAGCTGGTGATGCACGAGGGTGGAAAGACTTGAGGAATATCAGTGTGTTAATGCAGTGACCCCCTCAGGAAATGTGTGTGTGGGTGTGGGTGTGGGGGTGTGTGGGAGTGTGTGTGGGTGGGTGTGTGGGTGTGTGGGTGGGTGGGTGGGTGGGTGTGTGGGTGTGTGTGTGTGTAAGGGACATGATAGGAGTTCTGCAATAAAAAGGACTTTGAAGTTT
Source organism: Oryx dammah (assembly GCF_014754425.2). NCBI lineage: Eukaryota > Metazoa > Chordata > Mammalia > Artiodactyla > Bovidae > Oryx > Oryx dammah. The sequence goes on from NW_024070185.1 coordinate 53,655,833, forward strand.
TTATTTCATGCTATGTTCTTCATGATCTTTTCCATATGCCCATAAGTTAACTCATGCTAATGGTGAGGAGAGGATGACAGTAAGTATATTATTGCAAATCAAACTAAGTTGGCGTTTTCAATCAACATTGTTTGTAAGACCTACTGTGAAGAGTGGGACAAAGCACTAGGGTTTTTTCTGTGAGACATGGGATAAACATAAGATACGGTCTGGTCTTCAAGAAACTTGTGTTTTGGTCTTCTAGATCCCTTTTCTCTCTAGCCAGGCATAGGTTAGTTTTCAGAAGTCCTCAGTTAACACTCAGAAAATACAGTGGGTAAGTTGTGGCCAGGGTGGGGTGGGTCATGAGGAGGACCTGGACATAGCCAGGTTATCACCACTCCAGGCCTAGGCTTGACGTGTAGACCTTGATAAGAAATCCAGCCAGAGCTTCCCTGAGTTTGTCTCTTCATCAGAAAATATGGGAAATGGACTATTCTTAAGAAATCCCCCCTGCTCTAGAGTATTTGTAACCTGAGGGGTTGATGGATCTGATATCCTCATTGGAGCACGGAATGTGAGAGCCAGGAAAGACCAGACCAGACCACTGCCCTTACCTTCAAAGGGACTAGACTATATGCCTCCTACTTTTAAGTCACACTTGGAAAAATCTTAACCCGTGGCAAAAATCTGATTTAAGGAAGACGAAAGATTTTTTAAAAGACACAATAACACCAGTTAATATTTATTAGACCTTATTATTTGCCAGGCTTAGCCTATGTCCTTTATAATAATTAGCTATTTTTTATCCACAGAATAACCATATGAAGCGGGTGTTCATATTATCCTGGTTTTCCAAGAGACAGCTGAGGCACAGAGAGGTTCAGAAGTGTGTTCAAGTCTACACAGCTAGTCAGGGGTGGAGGCAGTCTTTGAACCAGCTAGTTTGTCCTCAGGGCTCGCATTATATTCAGTTCATCCTCACACATCGATCCTTAAACTCTCCTATCCAAGAACAAGAGAAATTTTGTTGTTGTTGTTTTTCATTAAAACAGCTGCTGTTTTCTACCCTCCTCCCTCTTTCTCAGCTTTTCCTAACGCCTCTTCATTCCTGGTGACATAATATATAGCATCTGAAGGAGGAAGATTTTGGAGGCTAATTTAACTCTTCATAATTCTTTCTCTTTGTGGATTTGTAGTAATGATAGAGGAATGTTACAAAATAGGAAGGGTTCTAAATGGGATAGCAGCTATGTAAACTGTGAAGCATATGTCATAGTTCTGCTTAAATTAAAATCATGCTTTTCATCATGATATTATGCAAGACTAGAAAAAAAATCTACCAGCCCTATCTCAAGGAAAGACTACCTATTATGATGCTCTGGGTGAGGTGATAGGGGATTGGAATGAAGGGTTTGTAGAAAAAGATCAGAACGAGGTAATAAGATTCAAGGAAGTATTTCTCCTGGAGTGAAAAGTTCGTTTGTAATCTCCATTTCTCATTACTTGATCCTCCTACCTCCAGCTAGATTTCCTTAGTATTTCTTATAAAACTTTCCAGCATTCAAACATTTGAAGAAGAAATAGGATTTCAGCAATTACTGCTACTTACTGTATTGTAAAAATGATGCAAAGCTCAGTTCAACATAAAATAAAATTTCAGAGTAAGTGTGAAGCCATGGTGTGTTGATTAGAGGATGGAGCTGTTATTGGGTACATGTTTCAATTACATTAAAGGCGGTCTCTAATTAGTAAGCTGAGGATTATCTCCCATCACTGGACAAGAACCATACACCACATGTGATGTATGGTTCTGGAAGGAGTACTGATAAATGTTTTTCTGAATGGGCTCTAAATGTATTGATGTGCTATAATTACAAAAAGATATTAGCAAAAATGTTGGGAAATTCTCAGAAACTCTACTTAAAGGGTAAGCTAATAGATATTTCTAGTTTCATCTTTCAGAACTGATGTTTTTGTTCAATGTTTCGCTTTTTAATTAAAAACAACTTGATAAACACTATATTCCTGAAACTTTAATTCAAATAATACTTACTGACAAGCTACTGTGTGCCCAGCTAGGAGCTCTGAAAGAAACAATATTAGTGTATGACAAGATTTCGTACTTTTGAAGAATTTATTGTCTTTGAACCCTTAATGCTCTGAACAACAGGAAATAATAGAATTGAACTCAGAACAGTTTTATTGTTTGTACAGGATGATATTTTAAGTTTGCAATAGACTTTTCATATACTTTTTCCTTTGGTTCTTTTATTTGTTTTTTGTTCAAGTTGACTTACAATGTTATATTAATTATTGTTGTACAGCTAAATGATTCATATATATACATATACATACATACATACATATATATACATAATCTTTATACAGTCTTTTTCACTATGGTTTATCATAAGATATTGATAATAGTTCTCTGTGCTGTGCAGTAGTAACTTGTTTATCCATTCTATATATAAAAGCTTACATTTGCTAACGTCAGCCCTCCTTTCCTCCCCAACCTCCTTCCCCTTGGCAATCATGGGTCTGTTTTCTGTGTCTGTGACTCTGTTAGTTTCATCAGGAGGTTCCTTTGTGCCATATTTTAGATTCTACATATAAGTGATAAAGTATTTGTCTTTTCTTTCTGACATACTTCACTGAGTATGACAGTCTCTAGTTGGATTCATTTTGCTGCAGAAGGCATTATTTCTTTGTTTTACGGCTGCGTATTATTGCACTGCACATATGCACCACATCTTCTTTATCTGTTTATGTGTCAGTGGCCGTTTAGGTTGTCTCCATGTCTTAGCTACTGTGAATAAAGCTGCTGTGAACATAGGGGTGCATGTAGCTTTTGGGACAATAGCTTCATTTGGATATGTGCCCAGGAGTGGAATTGCTGGGCCATGTGGCAGTTCTATTTTTAGTTTCCTGAGGAACCTCCATACTGTTTTCCACGGTGGCCACATGCTTTGGTTCTTTTAGTAATTCCATGAGATAGTTGACATTACTATTATTTTACGAATGAAAAGGTGAAGCATTTGAGACATTGAGTGATGTCAAGCCCATGTGGAAAGAAGCTCCAACTTCTGCCTCCCCGCTAGGCTTTCCCACCATGGCACACCCCCTTTTCTGGTTACAGTTTACTCCAGCTGAGGTGGGTAAAGCCAGCACCACATTGTTACTGATGTGTGGTTGAAGTTCATGTTGATGCCACTAACCCTCTTGAGAATGTGGCGCTGGTTGTGGTTGAGAATTATGGTTTGGGAGACTTCACTTGGAGAATATGCTGGAAACACACCCAGGTTTCATACTTAAAAACATATGGCTAATTAGGTTGAAAGTGCCTGTTGTGGGCTGAATTGTATCCTGTTGAAATCCTAATCCTGCCAGCAACCTGATCCTCACTCCCAACCAGAACTGTGAGAAAATAGGCCGCCCAGTCTGAGATACTTTGTTATGGCAGCCCTTACAAAACAGTTATCTAAAGTATTTTGAACTAGTTACTTACTCTTTACCCTGTGTGTTGTTTAAATTTCTGGTATGAGATGGAAGGGAGCTCAGATGGCTCAAATAGAAGCTTTATTGAAAGGGCTACTTATAAAGATGTGCTCAGGACCACAGAAGCCAGAGGCTAGCAGACAGCATGGGGAGCTCCTCCTATGTCTAGGGCTAAGGTGGGAAGGGGAAGAAATAGATTTCTAGATCCCAGTGAGAAGCAGAGCTGCGGGCGAGGGGCCGTCCCGTGGAAGCTGCAGTTACGGGGAGACATGGCTGATGTCATAGTAGGGTTATAGAAACAGGGAGGGGGGAAGAAGCAATATTCCAACATTTCTCAAGCACCATCTGAAGTTTTGCTGGAAACTTCCCATTGGCCCATTCCAATAGGAAGCCAGAAAACAAGGCTATGTGGATGATGCTGCCTACAGAGGTCAATTCCCTGAGCTACTGGAGGGACTCAAGAGAGTGAAGAGTAGATGGTGGGTTGGAACAGAGAATAACTTTGCAAAAGAAAATAATTGGCATTATATTAATAGCAATTTGACAGAGTGAAGAAACACAGGGGCTGGTTATTATTTCTCCAAGATCACAAAAGTCAGTACCAGACTGAAAATGATACTCTCTGCTTTTTGGTCATTTGTGATTTTACTGGACAGTCAGCCTCTCATATCTGGAATTTGTGGGTATGGAAACTGGAGATGAGAGGGGCTGACTGTATTGCTCCATTTAATATAAGGGACTTGAGCATCCTTAAGTTTTGGTATCTGCAGGGACCCTGGAACCAACCCGCTGTGGATGTCGAGGGACCAACTGTGTTTTGTTTTAGGGAAGAAAGGCTTACCACAAGAAGAAGCTTTTCATCTTTAACAGCTGAAAGAGAAATTGGGTCTTCCAAATGTCTCAAATTAGGGTTGAGGAAATTGCAACACGAAAAGGAAGCAGCGTCCCCGAGGCTCCCCAGCAGGTCCGTGGGAAAGCCCAGGGTGTGTCTATAGATCGCTGATCACGGATCACTGATCACTGCAGGGACTTCATTAGCCACTGCCTTTCCCCCTAAATACCCTGTCAGGATGTTGAGTTTGAGCAGAATGTTTCAAATATAAAGGCTTCTTTAAAAGAGTTCATTGAGAAACTTCTTGAGAAATTTATTGAAAAAGCAAAGGAGGAAAAAGGGGAAACAAGATTGTTAAACTTTATTTTTAGACGAATAAAGAAAGGCTGTGTGATCCCAAAACAGCCAGATAGCCTGCATTCCATTCAGCGGTGGTCGGTTTGTGGCCAATCTCGAAACTGATCTGGAGGAGGGTGCAGGAGGCAAACCCTAACCCCAGGGCCAGATTCTTGGCAAGCTCAAGCAGCTTCTCTGCCTCCTTGGTTTATCCTTCCTGTTTCCTCACTTATCAAATATGTATTGTCAACAACGGGCAGTTCTGTTTGCACATAGTGTGATGGGGTAATGAGATAGTTAGGTTTCCTCCTGTTATTGATGGGGAGTGCTGATGGCATGAATAATTTCCTCTCTTTATAAATGGGAATTTAATTATTGATGTCTTGTTTAGGCAGCAACAAAGGTATTACCCACACACACTGCTGTTGGAAGCCTTGACAGGCATGAAGCTCTCGGGTTTGCAGGGGGTCTTGAAATAAACTTGTTTAGAAGAAAGAGCAAGTGTCTTTATCTGTATCTACTTATTAATCTATCTACATATATACAAATATGTTCTCCATATATAGTGTCGGAAGATCTTTTTTCATCTAAAACATATCAGGAAAAACCTCCAAAACTTTATCCTAACAAAGTGCAAGCAAATCAAATCAGTGGAAAACTAGTCGTCTCACACTCACATAGAACATTAATTGACTTCTTAGCCAGCCTCACTGGTGGAATGTTCATTCATAAAAGCAAGGGTTTTTGTGGGCTGAAAACTCCTATTAGCTCTTGAGAGAAGATAAAAAGAGCATGAGGTCTTGAATGCAGTATTCTGATTTTATGACTCTTTGAAGGGATTCAAGGCTCTCTGAATACCACCACCCCCATGACAAAAAGCAAATAAAAGCAAAACACTGTAACATATTTCTCAAGAAAGAGAGGTTTTCCTTGCTGCCTTTCCCCCCCTCAAAAATCCAGTTAACATCTCTGTTTCATTCTTTTTAGTTTCTTGGGCAAACTGAGCTAGGAGTTAGAGATGGTGTCTCTTCCCATGGTAGAGTCTGAGTCAGGGAATCCTTTGCTGACGTGGAGAGTAAGAAAATCTTGTGATTCCGGTAGGTAGGAATGTGGAGAAGCCAGCATCTCAGACTTAGTGTGCCCAAGAGCCCATGGGATTTTGCTGATATGCATATTCTTATACCAGTGGTTTGACATGGAGCATGACATTCAGCATTTCTGACACCTTCCCAGGTGAAGCAAGCATGGCTGGTCCATGGACCACACTTTGAGGAGCAAGGATTGTTGGACCAGACAACAAATTCTAGAGATACTGAATTTTTAAGATAGGTTAACAATAGTTGTGCTTGTTGTAATTTTGATTCTTTACCACTATTTTTGTTATTAGAATGAGAATATTTTTGCCACTGTGTCTGAAACAGCTTTTTAAAAACTTCATTAAAAAATTTGTTTTTTCTGAGTTATCTGATGATACTGGATATAGATTTAAAGTAGCTGGGACAGGTTGGCCTCAGATAATTAAAAAATTTTTTTTTAAGATTGAAAACCACCTTCAGAAGGTTTGCCAACTCAGTTATAGGCAAGGGCATTAAGTGTTCTCTCAGCCTCCTTTTATATTAGATTAGCACACTCTACCTACTTGGACTCCTTCTGCCTTTATTGAAACCTCCTCCTGCTCCTCTGAATTCTTCAACCAATCTATTAACTGTCAGAGATTCCGAAAAAAAAGGATTTTTTTTCTCCAAGTGATGGTCCATTTTATCTTTTGCAGTGTTGTCCATTCTTTAGAACAGACTCTATTAGCCGTGGCCCAAAAGCTGTTCTTGTGTCCCCCAACTTGGTTTAATTTTCTTCCAGAATTAAATATATCCCCTTAAATTGCTAACACATGAACTGTGAACTTCCAGATGTTCAAGCTGGTTTTAAAAAAGGCAGAGGAACCAGAGATCAAATTGCCAACATCTGCTGGATCATGGGAAAAGCAGGAGAGTTCCAGAAAAACATCTGTTTCTGCTCTATTGACTATGCCAAAGCCTTTGACTGTGTGGATCACAATAAACTGTGGAAAATTCTGGAAGAGATGGGAATACCAGACCACCTGACCTGCCTCTTAAGAAACCTGTATGCAGATCAGGAAGCAACAGTTAGAACTGGACATGGAAGAACAGACTGGTTCCAAATAGGAAAAGGAGTACGTCAAGGCTGTATGTTGTCACCCTGCTTATTTAACTTCTATGCAGAGTACACCATGAGAAATGCTGGGCTGGAGGAAGCACAAGCTGGAATCAAGATTTCTGGGAGAAATATCAATAACCTCAGATATGCAGATGACACCACCCTTATGGCAAAAAGTGAAGAAGAGCTAAAGGACCTCTTGAAAGTGAAAGAGGAGAGTGAAGAAGTTGGCTTAAAGCTCAACATTCAGAAAACTAAGATCATGGCATCTGGTCCCATCACTCCATGGGAAATAGATGGGGAAACAGTGTCAAACTTTATTTTCCTGGGCTCCAAAATCACTGCAGATGGTGATTGCAGCCATGAAATTAAAAGATGCATACTCCTTGGAAAAGCATCTGTCTACAATGTGGGAGACCCGGGTTCGATGCCTGGGTTGGGAAGATCCCCTGGAGAAGGAAATGGCAATCCACTCCAGGACTATTGCCTGGAAAATCCCATGGACAGAGGAGCCTGGTAGGCTACAGTCCATGGGGTCGCAAAGAGTTGGACGTGACTGAGTGACTTCACTACTCCTTGGAAGGAAAGTTATGACCAACCTAGACAGCATATTCAAAAGCAGAGACATTACTTTTTTCCACAAAGGTCCGTCTAGTCAAGACTATGGTTTTTCCAGTGGTCATGTATGGATGTGAGAGTTGGACTATAAAGAAAGCTGAGCACCAAAGAATTGATGCTTTTGAACTGTGGTGTTGGAGAAGACTCTTGAGAGTCTCTTGGACTGCAAGGAGATCTAACCAGTCCATCCTAAAGGAGATCAGACCTGGGTGTTCATTGGAAGGACTGATGTTGAAGCTGAAACTCCAATGCTTTGGCCACCTGATGCAAAGAACTGACTCATTTGAAAAGATCCTGATGCTGGGAAAGATTGAGGGCAGGAGGAGAAGGGGATAATAGAGGATGAGATGGTTGGATGGCATCACCGACTCAATGGACATGGGTTTGGGTGGACTCTGGGAGTTGGTGATGGACAGAGAGGCCTGGCGTGCTGCATTTCATGGGGTCGCAAACAGACACAACTGAGCGACTGAACTGAACTGAAATTGCTAAGAGCTTCTTCTATAAGGCAGCTGGGTCAGTTATTCCAGGTGATTGAGAAGAAACAAAGCTGAGAGAAGGAAAAAAAAAATCTCAATATTGGCTATTCTAGCAGTATCAAGATTGAATACTGCTGGAGATTGAACTGGGCATGGTGTATGTATATTAATGATGAATAAACCATACAGAGAAACCGGGGCCACCGTCTCCCACTTAACTGTTCTCTGCACTGTGCACAGCCCAGGAGGATGACAAAACTTTCATCCTCTACCCACTTGCTCTGCAAATATCCAGAACAACAACAACAACAAAATTAAGGATGCTTTGGAAGAGTCCTGATGGAAACCTCATTCTCACTTCCCCTCTGATACTGTAATGCAGGCCTGAACTGGCAAAGGATGGGCCACAGTTACCTCCCTCCTGGGTGCCATTGCCAGTCCTGACACCTTCTAGAAGGTTCATAGGGACTGAGAGGTGAATGACCTTCCTGATCAAGGGTGAAAGATCAATAATTATTTTAGAAAAAAAAACAAAAACAAGAGGGAGTAAGGGATGGGTATGTTAGAGAGGGAGGAAGGGATTTCAGACCAATTATTTTTCTACAAAATACTTTATGTGACAACAGCAGTAGCCCCCAAAGGGCAGCATGTAACAACAGAGCCTAATTAGAATGATTTCAGTGTAATCATTAACTCGCATCTAACACCTACGAGAGGATTTCTGTTTAAACTAAAACATGACCTGCATGGTGGAAAGGCCTTGTAAACTGTCTCTGAAATAAAATATGTGACAGGAAAGGTCAGAGCAGCTCTCATTTGAATTTCAAGTAGAGAGCCAGCTCTGCGGTGGCCTGTGTAGCAAGCCTGGTGACTTTTCTTTCCTAGGCCTTCCTGCCAGGAGTAGCAGTTGGAGGGATCCTCTAGGACTAATTACTAGAATTGCAAAACAAGGATTTTTCTTCTTGCCTCTGCCCATTTTCCCTTCCCCTCTCCCAACCAGGGTGGGAAGCAAGGGTCTCTAATGATGTTTGGAGAAAGTGGTGATTTCCTTAGTTGTTGCTATGAGACTGAAGGTCACTGCTGAGGAGCCTGATCCGCCTGATCCAGACACCTGCCGCCTGGCCCCTGGGCTAGGCCTAGCCTAGTCTGGCCTTCCTAGCACGTCCTTCTGCCAGCCAAGCAGAGGAGGGCTTGCTAATAAACTCTCTTCCCAGCAAGAGTGATGCCAAGGCATTGCCTTCCGCTGGGCTGCGTAAAAGCAGCTATCAAATCAGCAAGATGCAACTTGATTTGCAGGTCTCCAGTGAAATTTAAGAAGGTGAACTATAAAACGTTCAGGGAAAAGGAAGTGAAAACATTTTTAAGGTAAGCATTTAAAAAGTCAGAGACAGACATAATAAAAAAAGTTGGCAGGGAAGGTTTTATTTATTCATTTTGAAACATTGCAAAGAGCTCTTTTAGCAGCATTTATTTGCCTTTATTTTTTTTCTTAAAGACAGCCCCAAAAGCAAGTGAGTTGAATTCATTTCCGTTTTCCTTTTGTGACTTTTAAAAGCATTATATATACTGAGATCTTTTTTGCACTCCTGGGAATTTATAAAGCTATAACATTTAGTCCATAAGTCTGACTTAGTGAAACCTTCCTTTCTCTTCTCCCTCTCCTGTCCCTGCTCTCCCCTTCCTCACTAGCCTTTAATGCAGGGCCTTTCTTTGTCATATGTTCCAATTGGTCCTTCCTCATCAGCTTTTTTTGTAATATTTCCTTCATTTTGAAAATTTTGTTTTTCAAGCTTTTTTCTTCTCTTTAATAAAACAACTGAAAAGGATGAGAAAATTCAGAATGTGCTTGGCAACAGTGAAAGAAAACAGGCTTGGCAAAACCATGGACACACATCACAGAGGTAGCTGTTCTCCTTGCCCTTCAGCATAAAGTCAGATGGCTATTGGGGTTGTTACCATTAAAGAGAAATTATTTACTGGATAGTTGTGATGGCAAGACAGATTTTATTCAGGACTATTACAATAGAAGGGAGAGAGAACTTCAAAATACAAAGACAGGTGGCTATTTATAGCTAGAGTGAGGGGGTCAGTACTTGGAAAATAACTATGCCAACAGTTGGGTGTTTCTTGCTGAACTGGACTAATAGAACTCTTGCTAAAGGAGGGTCAAGGATTTAGATATCAAGGGTGTGGGATGAGGAATTTGGTCCGATGTGGGTGGAGGATACTCACTAAACTGATGTGGCAGAATTCTTGCTAAAATTAGCCCAAGGTCTTAGCCTCATCCAGAGGGCTAGAAGGAGTCTAAGTTAAGTTTGGTTAAGGGAGGAGTCTGAGTACAGTTGACCCTTGAGCATATAGGTTTAAATTGTGTGAGTCCACTTATTTGCAGATTTTTTTTTCACTAAATACCTACTCTATTGCTATATTATCCATGATTGGTTGAGTTCAAGGATGAGAATCTTAGCTATAAAGGACTGACTGTAAAGTTATATTCAGATTTTCAGCTGTAGAAGTCGAGGGTTGGTGTCCTTAACCCCTATGCTGTTGAAGGGTCAGCTGTACTTCTTTGTGTCTTTTGCTAAGTTGGCCAGCCAAGGTGTGCTCAGCTCACCAGCTTTGACCCAGTAGTGGAAAAAATTATATGGAAATGGACTGATTTGCACTACAGAATCCTATGTAATTCATGTGTATGCTCAGTTACTCAGTCATGTCTGACTCTCTATGCCACCATGGGCTGTAGCCTGCCAGGCTCCTCTGTTCATGGAATTTCCCCAGCAAGAATAGTAGAGCCGGTTGCCATGTCCTTCTCTAGGGGATTTACCCAACTCAGGGATTGAACCCACATTGGTAGGTGGGTTCTTAACCACTGTGTTACCAGCGAAGCCCCATCCCTCTACTTTGTTCCTTATTCCCCCCTGTCATTTGGATCCTCCAGAGTTGGGCTAGGGAGCAAGGTTGAAAGAAAAGATACAAAAGTCTCTACCAGGCTGGCCCTGTTTATCAGTTTCCCTCGGCTCCTATCTTGTCTTCCATGACATCCAGAGAGCCTTCAGAGGCATCTCACGGGGACCCCTGCAGGGCATAGGCTTCTGGTGGTGTTCTCTTAAATCCTCCCTCAAGTCCTGTCTGTGGTGGACTACCTTGGCCCTTAGCCTTTTAGTTGTTGGAGTCTTCTTACCTTTCCAGATAGGAAAGGCCAGGTCCCCTTCTCAGCCTGCACTGGACCGGTGGGAGGCCCTACAGGGAGAACAAGCTGAAATCCCACCACCTTCACAATTCTCGGCATTTCTGGCTTTGAGAGGAACCACATCATGGTTTGTTAAGCTCCTGATACCAGGGATCAAATGTCAGGCCTTGCTAGCCCTCTCAAGTTGCACCCCACTGGTGTGGCTGCACCTGGGTGGGCTAATGAGTTTCTTTGGCTCTCCTGCCTCCAGCTAAGGATGGGGCCTTCCAGCTCCCTATCCTGCAGACCTCCCGGTCAGGCTGGCGACTCTCTGAAACATTCTGCTTCTCAGACAGCTTCCAGCTCTTAAGTACACAGGCTGAAATATGTGGTGGGCTCCACTCCTGAGCAAGAGCTGCAGGAATGGTTCCATCTACTTTTGAGAATGTGGGGGGTGATTGAAGCCTATCGTCCTTAGCTGTAGCTGACTTTCTGAGAAAATAAGGAAAGTATAAAATTATCTCATGAGAGACAAACCAAGTTATCTGAGTCTTTTTTCCTCCCTCTATGTCAAAGTAGAGTAAATAAACCTCTTGTTAGGGTTGTTGCGAGGATGAATGAGATAATAGGTAAGGAGGTATAAGGTATAGTCATGTTCAGTCTTTTTTGCCTCCTTTCCCTTTCTTCTTTCCCCTCTCTTGTTTAGTTTTTCTCACTGTTCTTCCACCCCTATATTGATAGGCTAGGGAAGGACGTGATGGAAATTTTGGAGTCTCAGTTCAGAATTTCTTAATAATGTCTGTTTCATGGATGGAAGAAGTGGAAGCTGCACTGGGGAATTTAGGACTGGGACCTTACCAGGGCCTTTCATGTGTGTGAGTGGCATACTTTCATGTATGAGAATAAGGCAAGACTTTGCTTAGTTAGTAAAGTAAAGTTAGTAAAGTCAGTAAAGTCAAGTCAGTAAAGGCAAGACTTTGCTTAGTAAAGTCAGTAAAGGCAAGACTTTGCTTAGTAAAGTTAGTAAAGTCAAGTCAGTAAATTTGCTGAGGGCTGACCCTGTGTTCCCAAGGGTCATGTCATTTGCACGTATGATACAAATGAATTCCCAGACAAACTGGAAAATAGTGTCCTGTCCACCGCCACCCTCTAGCAGGTAGGCGCCACTAAATGCCTGCTTCATTAGTCAGTTGTTCCTGAATGAGCTCCCAGTTTATAGCTTGCAGGGGATCGGGGGAGTCACCTCAGGGAGTGGAGGCTGTGAATTCCCTGGGTGCTGGGTCCCCCCAGCACAATGCCTGTGGTGCTCCTGATGATGGATAATAGTTGTGATGGAATCCTTGCTGTGATGGATCACAGAGGGGTATGAAAATTCATAAGGCAGTGTTAGGCTATATTTCACAGGCCTGTGTGTGTGTTTTCTTTTTGTAGCTCCATCAGCAGTCTCAGCGATTGCATAGAGTTATGCCATTTTGACAGTATGCTGTTTTCTGTCTGCTCCATTCTTCCACACATGCATCAGAGGGAGATAGCCACTTGTCCTCTGATGCACAGCTGGTTGGCCAACACTCCGCTTGCCCTGGAATCTTTGCCTCTCACTTTTCTGGGTGTAACCTCAGCTGCCTGAGGGTATGTGTGAGTGTGTGTGTGTGTGTGTGTGTGTGTGTGTGTGTGTGAGTGTGTGTGTGTGTGTGAGCGTGTGTGTGTGTGTGTGTGTGTGTGAGGGTGTATGTGTGAATTTGCCTTGAGGGCTCTGCCTTCACCCGTTACTGCTCTTGCCACTCTGAGAAATTCTCAGACTCCCAGGATGCTAGCTTCAGTTGCTATGGAATGCTGCTTTCCCCTGAACCTTCCAGAACAGGTAAGAGAGCAGGGACGGGGTGCAGATGATTTTGGAGAATTTGTTTTCTCTAAGAGAATAGACTATCAGTGGATTATGGAAACACCCAATGCTTTAATCCTGTCAAAGGAGAGTGACATCAAACATTCAGAAGCCGCGCCCTGTTGCTCTGCGTATTGTGCCCCCTGGAGCCTGTTCTTGTCTGGGCGGCAGCTGCCACTGCTGCTCCTGCTTCTCCCTCTTTTCCGCAGTACCTCCCTCTCTTTTTTCCCTTTCCTCTTCCTCCTCATCCTCCTCTTCCTTCCTCCTCTTCTTTAATTTGAATGGGCATCCTGGCATGGTGGGAGAAAGTTACAAAATAAGAAGATGTAGTTTGGGTGTCAGGTCTGTTCCATTTCATCAGACGACCATAGCTGAAACACTCGTTCTCACCCAACAAAAAGTGAAGTGATTTGATGGGAAGGCCGCTGCCCTTGTACCAAAAGGCTGAGTGGTTGGAGCCAATGGGACAAGGTCTTGCCTGTCAGGAGAGCCATGGGGAGTTAAGATCCCTAGAGTTCTGGGCTCCTGTGTACTAGTGACTAGTCCTAGAATTGATGCTTTGGGGGAGCAGAACTGATTTGACCTGGAAGTGCTTATTAGAGGTCACCAGCTTTGCGGGAACCGGAGAGAAACTCCTCACTTTGGATCCCTGATGAGTTGTGGTTTGGCTGAATCTCCAAAAGCTGTTTATCTTTGACTGAATCTTGCAGCTGCCTAGCTCCTTGGAGCAATTCCCTTGAATTTCTGGCAGGCCCCGTCGGAGTAAAATGAAGGCTCTAGTTAGTTGGTGGGCACCTGGCAGAACGTCAGCAATGCTGAGCTCCACCAGAGCGGGGCTTGATCGGGTGGGTTGTTTGGATGACAGTTAGGCAATATCTGAGCCACTTCACTGTCATACTGCAAGGAGAAAGTTGCCTGTGTTTGGTAACTCTCTTATTTTTCTCCCCTACAATTAGAACTTTCCATATTTCCAACGTAAGACACTGCCGTTCATCCTGGCAGCTCACCTGTGGGTGTCAGACCTGCTGGTAGGTGAAGGGGCTCCTACCAGGGAGATCTCATTGCTTCTCATGTGACAAGGGAAGCCAAATCACTTAAGATACCACTTGAAATTCTTTTCCATTTTCTCAGCTCCCCTTGACTCCCATGCAGTGTTCTGTGTAGAAAGCAAAGGTGGAAGAAGTCCCTTGGCTTAAGGGGAAACAGATTTGCTGTTTCCTGCTGGGCCTGTGCCTGGCTGTGGGGGCATGTGGATGCCATTATGCTGAAGATGGCTTGTCAGAAACATTCAAGAGCTTGATATGATGAAAAAGGAGGAAAAAAAGCATAAAATAGAGTTGTTCACTTATACTGTTAAATGACTACTTGGGTCATTAGGAAAGGGCTTATAGATATTGCTGTGACAGGCACTAGTTACTGACAGCCCTCTGCACCCTGCCCACCGCCCTCCCCCCCGCCCCCATGATGTGTTACAGATAGATTATTATTGAATTTTTGCAGATGTTCTATGAGGCATTTTTAAAATTCCCATTTGATAGATGAATAAACAGGTTTGCAGCTACATTGCCAAGGCCCAGCACCTTTGGTAGGCAGAATAATGCTCCCACCATCCCAAAGATGTCTGCGTCCTAAGCCCTAGGACCTGTGGATTTGTTAGGTAACATGGCTAAAGGGAATTAGCTTTGCAGATAGAATGTGTTACTGAGCAGCAGACAGAAAGAGAGGGGGATGACTCTGGATTATCTAGGTCAGTCTAGAGTAGTTATGAGCGCCCTTAAAAGGGGACAGGGTCAAAATGATGTGATATGAAAGAGACACCACTGGCCATTGCTGGCTTTATTGATGAAGGGGGGTCATGAGTCATGAGATGGAGGGTGGCTTCTTTCCTAGAGCCTCCAGAGGGGATGCAGCTCTATTAGGCCTCTGAGACCAGTGTCGGACTCCACACCCATAGGACCATAAGATAGTACATCTGTGCTGTTTTAAGTCTTTAAATTTGTGTTAATTTGTTACAGCAGCAACAGGAAACTAATACATCACTGAAGGAACAGAGCCATGACTAAAAATGGGAGTCCAAAATTTATCCTCTTTGTTCTGTGCAAAATGATCTCTAAACTGCTCAGTATACGAAAACAGAGCAAGAGAAGCCCTACTCAATTTCCTAAGCTATTTTTTTCTCTCCCCTTGTTCTCCTTTTCTCCATTGCTCAGTCCATGCACTTCCTGCTTCCCTCTCTCCCTAAATTAACAGATACTTGCTGTAAAAGAAATTGATTCTTCACTCCAAAGTAGGTCATTATAACAATGGTTTTAAATCACTTGGTCTTCCCATTTGTGAAATATAGACTTCACTTTAATGTTCTGTGCATTGCTAGCAGTAAAAAAGGGCCCATAATTTATGAAAAATGGGATTTTTTCCCCCACCATCAATCATCCAAGCAGATATGTACATTTTCCACTCCCCTTTCACCCTCTGACTCACACCTTGAAGTCAGAAGGACCAGTGTTAATCCACATAGACAGAAGATGTATTCCTAATTCTGCTTATACTCCCAGGACCAAATTTAGAAACATAATGAAATATCTGGTCCCAAGGACCAAGTTGGTAGGACTCCCTGTTTCCTCTCCTTCCATTATTTCTTTCACTCTTCAATGCTGTCTTGGAGTTCTTTGTATTTAAGTAACTCTTCTAATCTCTCAACACTACTGAGTTTATTTTGAAAAACTCAAGCTAAACTTGCTTTGTTGGGAAAGTGTGGGGATAGAATTTGTGTTCTGTTCCTTTTTGTCCCCAGATGCATCCTAGATTGCCTGGAGTTGCTTCTACACTTCAGAAGAACATCCAAATAAACATGACAGATGTGTTCTAATCCGGGGTATATGTTGAATGGGACAACTATAAAGATGAATAAGATGCTATTGTTAAACTCTGAGTTCTAAGTCAAGTGCTTACAAAACAAGGCCCTTTGCAATGATCATACTATACTGTAACATCTTTCCTTATCTGTTTTCCTCTCTAGATAGGGCATAATCTTTGGGCATGCAGGGACCATGTCTTATGTTTTCCATGAATTCCCAGCCCAGGGTACTTGACATAAAATTTCACATAAATTTTGGAATCTCTCAAGCCTGGGTTCAAATCCTGGTTCTGCTGCTTACTCTTTGTCTAGTTACTTAGTCTTTTGATCTGTCTCATCTATAACTGGGTGTGTGGAAACCTGCAGTGCTCTGAGGATTAAATGACATGATAAATTTAAAGCACCTAGTGAAGTCTTAGCATTGCATGTAATGGGTACCTGATTTAAAACTGTAGTGTTTAAAAATGTACAGAGACATTGCCCAGGTTTGCCTTCTATCTTCTTCCCTTACTAAGAAAATTAACTTCTCTGTTTTTCAATTTCCTCATCTGTAAAATGGGTATAATAATAGCATTTGCTTCAAAAGCTTGTTGTATGGATTAAATGAGTAAACATGCATAAAGGTGCCTAGATTAGGGCTGGCATGCAGTAGTATGCAGTAAATGTTATTTACTAGCAGCAATAAATAATAGCATCTTATACCCTTCTTCTGACATCCATTCCACTTTACTTTCTTCTCTTTTTGGTCCTTAAGTGGAAGGAAAAAAATGAGTTGATTCTAAGCATTATTCCAGAATCCTTCCTTGTTCTCTAAAATGTTGTAAGTTTTGTGAGAAAAGATCCAAAGCCAGTTCCCCATTCTCATATTTCCCTGGGGTCCAAAGGGAGAGAGACTGTAATTTTGAAAGTAGGCATGTTCCAGAGCTCAAGGAAGTTACACTTCCTGTGGCAGAAAAAGTAATTTCCCCCCCACTCTGGATTAGGCCCAATGTTTATAACAAATGAAACTGCTGTGGACTTTACACTTAAAACAACAACAACATCTTTGTTTGAAAAATTATATATACATATGTTTAGTTTTCTGAATAACAGCCTCACAATATGGTGTATCAGAAATTACAGCCAGCTCTCAATTTTTTTTTTCCATTGCAAAGAAAAATTTTGCATAACCTAAAACTGTCCTTGTGTTGGAAACCACCGAGGTTGTCACATAGAATTTGAATTGATGATTCTGTCCTTTTTATGTCCCACATGAAGCCATTGTGTGTGTGTGTGTGTGATGCTTTGAGCAGCTTCTTTCATTAGGGGCCATATTCATGTTGGTAAACTAACTAAAAACCTCCGGTCTTCCCCATCCTTTCATGTACGAGCCAAATGAGGGAAATATCTCCCATTCTTGTCAACTTCCTTTTCCCATCAATATCACAGCATGTTGGAAGGCTTAAAACAAAGCTATGTTTAAGTTATCCAATTACAAAAAGCATCTGAAAAATGTCTGAGCAGGTGAAAAACATCCCCCTTTACATGCTCTGCTAACTCTGAAACGTCTGGGTGGAATTTGAGTTGAGAATAAGCAAGAAGAATCACAGAACAAGTGGTAATTGATTCAGCAGGTCAGAAGCACCTAAAGTCCCTGCACCCTTGACCAGTGCCATGCCCTCCTCCTCGGGACCCAGAGAACTCATTTTCAGAGGTGATTTTCTGCTTGACTCAGAGTTCCACATCCTAAAGCTCCCTGTGTGGGTGCTTGAATTTCTTCAAGGAACATGAGCGGAGTACAGTAAAGGCACTTCTTGAAAGGGAGTGAGGCGTAAAATTAGGTGGGCGAAGTTCAGTGACTCAGCTTGTTGGGGCTTCTTTTAAGGACCAAGGTTACAGTGGTATAGCTTTTATACTTGAGCTCATGGCCTTAGAGCTTATAGAGTATTACAGCGAGAAGGAGCTAACCACTAGTTTGGTCCTCACTTTACACATAGGGGAACTGGAAGACCAAAGAGATGTCAGGGTCACTCCTGCATTTATTGTTTACCCTTGGCCTCTGGAAGGACCTGAATGTTCCTTTCTCTGCCTCCTCCCTCCCTTCTTTCCTCCTCCCTCCCTTCTTTCCTCCTCTCCAAGATGGGTCAGGGTCCAGGTAGTCACTCAATTTCCAGGGAGGAAGAGATAGTGATGACCAAGTGCCGGGCCAGTGAAGTGTCCACAGCTCTAGGGGAGGGACTGCCTTGACATTTCCCTTAGAAGTTGTTTCTTTCGTTTAGAAACTTGGGGACATGAGAGGGCCTTCCATGCATCCTCTCCCTTCCCTTATCCCAAAAGCCTTCCAGAAACTTCTACCCATCCAGAAGAGACCAGACATGGTTGCATATACCAATTTCCTTCTGTGCAATGGAAACCAGAGCCCTCTTGTTTACCTGCAGCCTCTAGAAGGCAGTGTGTGTGTGTGTGTGTGTGTGTGTGTGTGTGTGTGTGTGTGTGTGT